>NW_007246143.1:73569-174279 GCF_000164805.1 Carlito syrichta | reverse complement strand
GCGGCCACTGCACTCCAGTCTGGGCAACTGAGTGAGACTCCAACTCAAAAAAAAAGAAAGGGCAGACTATTGAACCACACAAAATAATATGGTAGACATTGGATCCAAAATGTAAATCCTCTACAGTTCTGCCCCTCCCCCTTCCTTCCCATCTTAGCTTTGTCTCCCTTTTCACGTTCAGGTAAATGTAAATGTGCTACTGAATTTATTGTTTTCACAAATTCTAATTCTACTAACTAGCCTTGATACCTGAAGTTTCTTCTATGCTGTCGATTATCATTCCAAAACCTCCCTTTAATCAATATAGCCTTCTCAATTGATACTTCAAGAAATGACTTCATGAAACTACCATTATTATTATGCCCTCATTTTTAAATATAAGACCAATGTAAAAAAAATGGGCATATAAAGTAGACCACTGCATTGTTACAGAATTGTACTGATGATACTCTTCATTATATTATTCAAATGTCCCAACCCATATGTTTAGTTTCTCTCAGAGACCTGGGTTAGGAGATGGTTGATGTCTCCTGATTTGTTGTGTCTCTCTTTGTTAGGTAACTGTGTAACCCTTATGCGTTCCTTTTACTGTGGCATCCAGGAAACCTAGAGCTATTTGAGTGATTAAACACTAGCCTCTCTCAGTTCTGTTTTGTATTTTAATTATTCCACTCTTTTCTTTCCCATATCCATCTCAACCCTTGCTGCCATTACTTAGTACTTTTTAATAAGTATATATTTATTGACTTCATAGTTTCTAAGTTTTTGTAAACTTCTCTAGGTTTGGAAGTAAGGAGAGAATATATGATAAATAATATATATATAAAACCTCTGATGCTGTTAATAAGTTGTGTTACTCTAGTTCAGATTTTTTTTTTTTTGTTTTTTGAGTTGGAGTCTCACTCTGCTGCCCAGAGTGGAGTGCAGTGGCCGCTCCCGGTCACCGCAGCCTCTACCTGCTGGACTCCGGCGATCCTTCCGCCTCAGCCTTCCAAGTTGCCGGAATTACAGGCATGTGTTACCACACCCGGCTGATTTTTTTATTTATTGTAGAGATGAGGTCTTGCTGCCCAGACGGGTCTCGAACCCGCGGGCTCAGGCAATCCACTCACCTCAGCCTCCCAAAGGCGCGGGATTACAGGCTGAGCCACCGAGCCCGGCTTGGTTCAGATTTTAAGGTAGTGATATCCAAGCATATTCCAATAAAGAATGGATTTAGCTGACATGTTGAGGGAAAAAAAGTCCTTTGTGATGTTAGGAAGTCATCTGGAAGCACTAAGCGGAAGAATATATGCAATCTTTAGAGTGACTATATAAACAAAAGGCCAACTTTCAACATGTTATATTGTCTATTCACTCTCTTGAATGTACATGTGTTCTAAACTTCTCATTGCATTGGTCAGACTAGTCACTGATATGGAAATAGATCTCACTCATCTCAACTGGCTTTTGTCAGAAAGAGAACGAATCTAGGTCATCTCTCTTGGAGATAGTGCTATATCTCTGTGGATTAGAGAGAAAAAGTTCAACAGTATGGCAGAAAACATTTAACTGTCAAAGTTAGACTAAATATATTTTAACTTCATCACAATTTCTTGAGTGTACATTTCCTAAGAAAAGAGAAAGATTCTCTCACCACAGTTCACCCAGGCTAATCCATCCTTCCTAAACACATAATCACTAAGAACCATGATTGACCCTTTGATTAAATATTCAGAAGCATAAAAGATTAAAACATATAAAAGCACAGAAGAAAATAGCTGAGTATTTATCTGATTTAGGGATAAAGAAAAGTATTCTAAACTGGAAAGTAACAAAAGATCAAGTGGAGACTTTAATAGATAGGTCTACAAAAAAAAATGTAAGACTTCTGTTTATCAAAATTAGAAATCAAACAAGCTGGTAATATTATATGCAAAAAATGAGACAAAGATTAAAGTTCTTAATCTATAACAAACTCACAGAATTTAAATGCTGTTAATAAAGAAGGAAATGACAAGATTAGAAAATTCTTTTGACATGAAAATGAAAATTGGTAATAAATGCTTGAAAAACGACTCAACTTTACTAGCAATAAAAAATAATAAAAGAAGAAACTTTATTGGCAATAAAAATGTAAAATAAAGCAAAAAAGATTTGTTTTATGTTTTTCAAGATAGCCCAGTTTTTAAATAAGCAGATACTTAATACCAGTGAGGGTGCATTGAAAGAAACTGTTTCATTCACTGCAGCTAGGAATAGAAATTCATACCATCATTTTTAGGGGCAATTTGATATGGTTCAAGAGGCTTACAGCTATTAATGCTCTCTTACCTGCTCTAGACATATGTCCTAAGAAAATACCTAGAAACACGAATATAAGTACAGAGATTCATACACAAAATATTCACTATATTATTTATATCAATTTACAATGGAAAATAACCAAAATTGCATATCATTTTATTGGAATATACCCTGAAGTCAATAATAATATATGCAGAGTGGACTATTATATGGCTATCGAAGTTATTTTACAAAAGAATTTTAATTTGAAGCTGCTTAATAAGCATTTATTAATATGGAAAAGAATGCATAGAAAATAGCTTAAATAGCTGCATAATATTCCATTGTGCATATGTACCACATTTTTTTTATTCAGTCCTCTTTCAGTGGGCGACATGCAGAGATAAAGAAGGACAAAATCAGGAACTTCACAGCAACCTGGATGAACTTAGAATCTATAATATTGAGCGATCTATCACAGAAACAAATAACTGAGTATCATATGCTCTCACTCATAAGCGAACCTTGAACAATTATTGTAATACTGTAAGAAAAAGATTGGCAGTCACAGGAAACTGCCGGGGGTGGAGGGGAAATACGGGATTGGCAGTAGTGGGAATCTGCCAGGGGAAGGTGGGCACAGCTCATCAATAACCCTAACCCTAACCCTAACCCTAACCTTGCATAATGAACATTTGCATACCTAACCCTGAATTGTACCCACATCTTTAAAATAAAAAAATTAAAAGTGAAAAAAATAAAATAGTATAAATAAAAACCATTCAAAGTTATACTTAAAACATGAACGTAAGGGTGCTAAAATGTCAAGTAAGCTGGGCACAGTGACTCACACTTGTAATTCCAGTACTTTGGAAGGCTGAAGCTGGAGGAATTCTTCAACCCAGGAGTTCGAGACTAGCCTAGGCAACACAGCAAGACCTCGTCTCTACCAAAAATAAAAAAAAAATTAGCCAGTCGAGGTGACACAAGCCTGTAGTTGCAGTTACTTGGGAGACTGAGGCAGAAGGATTGCTTGAGCCCAGGAGTTTGAGGCTGTGGTGAGCTGTGATGTATCACTGTACTACAGTCTGGATGACAGAGTGAGACCCTGACTTAAGAAAAAAAATGTTAAATACTTCTGGGAAACAGGATTAAAAATGATCATTTATAATCCTATTTGTGTTGTTCTTTACACTTTTCTAACCCTGTCATAATTTTATTATCCAAAAAGTACTACTAAATGTTGGGTTCGGAGAAAAGCACCACCACCTGCCAAAATCAACATCCGCCCTGGGACTCTCCGACAGGACGTTTCAGGGCCGGTACCCAGCCGTGGGTTAGAAACTTTCCACCCGAGGCCGGATGAACCTGCCAACTGCCTCGAGGAGACGGGCCCAGATACAGGGCTGGCGACGATTGGCTCCCCTACAGGAACTGACTACTCCACCCCTCCCCCTAACACCCTCCCGGATGCAGCACCCTTAAAAAACCCAAGCCGCCCTTCCTTGGGCGCGACTCCCCTGGTCCATCTTTCTGGACCATGGGACCTCGCCCAGGAGCTCCCCCAATAAACGCTTGGTTTGTACCAGTGCCCTTGTCCTGTGCCTCTTTCAGTATTTCCAAGCATTACACCAAATATAAACTCTGGAAGAACCCTTCTGTTTTCTATATTTAACTCTCACATCATAAAGGATTTTTCTTTCGGCTAGGACATGCTACTTTATGTGGCTACAGAAATAATCAAACATACCTCAAATTTCTACTGCCCTCATAATGCTGTGGTATGTACTAGGACGAGGTTTTCTTAATCCTTATATATCTTGACTATAAATTTCCAATCTAGAAAATCAAATAATATAAACATTTCTAGAAACACTTAAAAGAATGGAATGCCACCATAAATAAAGTATTGATAGCAGAACATTTCAATGGAAAAATGGCATGTTTGCTTTATAAATATGAGCTCTAAAGCTAAAAATCTATTTTCTCTTAACTGCACAGCTTTTAATTATAATGTGGTAGTAGTTTGGCAAATCAGTTAGCATTTGCTGTATAACAAACCACCCCTAAAAACAAAATGTCTTAGAAAAATAATCGCTTATTTAGTTCACAATTGGCAATTTGGGCTTGGCTCATCTAAGCAATGCTTCTGATCTCAGTGAGGCTTACTCATGTGTCTGTGGTCAGCTACCAGATAGTCAGAGGAAAGTTGGTGTAACATGGTTTGAGCTGGCATGACTGTGTTGTGAGAACAAGCCTGGGCAACCCTGTTGGTTTCCCATCTTCCAGCAGGATTGCCCAGGCTTGTTCTCACAACACAAACTGAAGTTCAAGAGCAGAAACAAGTGTAGCCCAGGCTCAGAACTGACAGTGTGATTTCTGCTTCATTCTAGTCACCAAAGCCAGTCCTAAGGCCAGCTCAGATTCAGAGAGAGAGAGGAAACAAACTCCATTTCTTGATAAGAAGAGCTGCAAAATCTCACAATGAGGACACCAAGAAAGTGAAGAATTGCATCTCTTTGCAGTCCACTGTCTTAGATTATGGCATCTAGGTACAAACATCCAATTTTACCCATAAGTGTGATTGAATAAGTTAAAATATCTGACAGCTAGGAAACACATTTTTCCATATAATCCATTACCAAAAAAAAGAACATGTACTTTTCTAAATTTCAACTAGGCCATTATATACAACTGAGGCATTATTTCTTCCCAAATTCAATTTGCTTTTCTTTTTTTTTTTAAGTGAGAAAGCAGGATTTTTTGAGAGGACAGGAAAGCTCCCACAGTGGAAGAAGATGCTTTTTTTCAAAACCAATAATTGGAAAACCTTCCCTTCACTTTATTTTATAATTGTATTTAATTTTTGTTGAAGTAGTATTTACATATGGTTTAGAAAGTCAAGTAATATTTAGAGGTTTCTAACAATGAAAATGCCACCTTATTTCAAACCTCACAAACACACACAGAAAGTCACCTTTCCTAGAACCAATCTTTTTTACACTTTTTTTTACTGTTTCATCTTTAGAAATAATATGTGAATTATTGTTAAAAATTCTTCTATATCTATGAGATTTTAGATATTGTAATAGGCAAAATAATGAACTCACAAAGATGTTCATGTCCTAATCTGTGGAACCTGTGATTATGTTACCTTAAATAGTAAAAAAGGACTTTGCATATGTGATTAAGGTTAAGGATCTTGAGATGGGAAGATTATTTTGAATTATATGGATGGACCCAATCTAATTACATGAGTCCTTAAAAGTGTGAGAGGAAGGTAGAAGAGGATTCATCAAAAATGGGGCATGAGAAGGACTCCTCCTTCCCCACCTCCCACCCTTTGCCATTGCTGGCTTTGAATATAGAGGAAACGGGTCTTGAGCCAAGGAATAGGGTGACTGCCGGAAGCTGGGAACAGCCCTCAGCTTACAGTCAGCAAGAAAACAGGGACCTAGGTTCTACAACCACAGGAAACTATACCTATACCTAAACTATAATTCTGCCAACAACCATAATGAACAAAAAATGAATTCTTCCCTAGAGCCTCCAGAAAGAACTACAGTCTGCCAATACCTGGATTTTAGTTCAGTGAGACCCATACTGGAATTCTGACCTCAAAACTGTGAGATAATAAATTTATGTTGCTAAAATGTAAACAGTAATTATCTCCATGTGCTACAATGGGTGACTTAGTTTCTTTTCAATGCTATTGTGCTCTAATCTGTGTTGGTTTTGCTGCCAGTGGCAGGACAATGACTAAGACTCAAATAAATAATCATACATGAGGCAAAAAACAAATAAATAAAATAAATACATTTGTGTTGTTTTAAGCTATTGTTTATCATAAATTGGTTATAGCAACAATGAAAATCTCATACAAGTATTGACTTACTTCTAGAATAGATGAAGTTTTAGCTCTTCCACATTATGCAATGTCCCAACACCTGCTTACATTATAGTTATATCACAATTTTAGTTAAATTTATATTCTGTATTTTTAATGCCATTATAATGTTTAAAGAATGTTCACACCCAAACCAAGAAATGTGTTATGATTGCGTTTCTTCTCACATATAGCTCATTCCTTGTCAAACTCCACCCTCTCCATCTTTTATGGCATTAGTAATTGCTTAATTTGCTCGGTTTTAATTAAACCTATGACTTGGTTTTCTAATCCCTGGCAATAGCATTACAAAATGAATTTTAAAACATTTCCTTAAAACAAAAATGTCTGAGGTCTGAAATTACAATAAGACACTAAGGGCAGAGACAGTAGGGCTAGCGAACCAGAGACAGTTGAGGCAATGGATTTTCTTGTCGGTGTTTTTCATTCTACCCTACATGGCAATCACAGCAATGAACTTAAAGTTCTAGGTAAGTAAACTGTCTAAAAATCTGGCACTCAAACACTTAAAATTAGACACTTTTAATAATGAAGAATGATAGTTTTCTATTCTACACATACATAAGCTGTTTTAATTATTCTAATACATGATTTAATATTACCATATATAACCATTGCAAATCTTCCTTTGAAACCAAATTGAAGTGACAATGAAGATTGCATAGATAAAGACAAACATTTTCAAATGAGGAAAATTTGCTATATCTGGGGATGTTTCATGATTTATAAAAAGTAACACTTTGCATTTTTGTAAGCTGAAAAATATCACTTCATATTAGTTAATTAGTATAGACTTCCTATATGAACTATCTTGCTTGTTGAATGGACTATTTAAACTTGACCTTTTCAGGTTGAACATAGATAATACACCTAAGTATTATTTTAGTATTTTAAAAGTATGGGTGTGATAAACACATTGGTAAAATAACCTATCTCAGGAAACATAAAAGGTCATTAATTCTAGCATTGCAACTTTAAAAATTAACTCATTCTCACTATTGTTTAAAGGTTCATTCACACTTTCCCTGGTCCACACACACACAAAAAAAAGACCTAAGTAATTTCCCTTAATCCTGACCCTTAAAAAAAAAAAAGCAGGCAACACCTATGGCACCCTTTGTGCTCATCATTACATTCATATTATTGAACACATCAGAATAATCAGAAAACATTTTGTAGGACAGAAATAGGGTCTTTGCTTTCTAGAATCTTCCAATCTTTTCCATGAATACTGTTACACGAATCAACCATATTAAAGTAGTAAACCATGAGCACATAAATCATAGTTTTACAAACATTTACATCTGATTCAAAGAAAGTATAAATGCATCAGCAAAAAGGCATGAAGATGTGAAAGATGATGATGCCTTTAGGAAAAGAGGAGTGTTCAGAGTATGACTGGAGACCCAAAATGAGGCAGAAGATAAGGCTGGGAAGTTAAGTAAGGGCCAAGCATAAAGGTTTTTAGACCATGCGAAAAAGTTGGGATTTTTGTCTGGTAGTATTTGAGGATCCATTGGATTATGGTAGACTGAATAGTAACACAATCAGATTTGTTTTTTAGAAAGATTAATCTAGTCTGGTAGCTTTGTGTTGAATGACTTGGAGGTAAGACTGAACGCAGGCAGGAAAGTCAGCAAGGGGGTGGTAGAAATAGGTCTTGCAAGAGTTGATGAGGGCCTGAGCTAAGGCAGAAGATGGATCTGAAGAGAAGGGTCATTTAGATAAACACTATAGAATTAAAAGTAATGAGCTATGATGAGGTCAGCAATTTGTAGAGATATCTATATCTATATATCTATAGATATCTATCTATATGATTCAATGCATCTAAATCAGTGCATTCATTCTGTCATTGTCAGTTCTGATTTTTCTCCTTCATTTTTTAATGCCAGTCAGGCATACCTGTTTTGTTTGCCATATATGGTTCTAGCTTCCTCCAATTCTATCTCAGCTTTGGCTACATTTTGGCTACATATTTAGTCATCTGGAAAGCTTTAAAAAATTCTGTTGTCTGAGATTCTGAAATAAGTCCTCTGGAGCATAACATGGGCACTAGGATTTTTTTTATAAACCCCAGGTAATTCAAAGTGTAGCTAAGGCTGCCAAACATGAATATAAGTAATTTTGTAATGGAAGCTAAGAACTTGCAGGAACTTCTGCCATTGGTTGTTAGGGTTCATTCAGCTCACTCATAATTTGCCAGGGTTCATCTTACCTTCATTTACTATTATCTCAATTTGCCTGATCACTGACTTTGACTTTTCCTTCCATTCCTGGTCTTGCTCTCTGATAAGTCAGTTTCAGCTGCAAGAATGAAAACCAATTCAGACAAATTGAGGCTGAAAAGGAATTTATTCAAAGGATACTGGAATTTTATGGGAGAGCCAGAAAACCAGTTTGGAGTCAGGATCAATGTCCAAGATAACACTTCAGAACTGGACCTGTTAAAATATAGCTATTGCTGTCATTAGACTCAGACACAATGGATTACATAGCCAACACTACCAATACAGGACACTATATTGCTGCTTGGAAAATAGAGTAGCATTGTCTTCCCATGAATAATGAATATATTTCCTATAGGACTTTCTACTTTGTCCATTAGGTGCAGAGTCTGAGGAGGGCGCAACTAATTGGAAAGCATGTGACCACACCCCAGCAGCAAAGGTGGCTGAAAAGTGAATGTCAGGTATTTTTAGTTTCAAGAGTAGTAGGAAAACTCAGTGGTAGTCCACATGTGTAGAGATTTCTCACATATGAGGACAGAGAGTAGAAAAAGACAATTTCAGTCCCTTTATAAAAAGATAAAAAGACAATGAATAGTTATTATTACCTTTCCCCCCATTGCCTGGGCATTCCTGCTTGCCTAATTTCTACATCACTATTTTCCTAAAACTTAACAGCATGGGTAGGCATTATTTTCTTTCCTTTTTTCATTTATTACTTATTTGGTTTCTATAACATATGCTTACCACTTCCTCTTTTTTGTCCCTACTGAATTCTATGTAGCCTATGATTACAACCCCTATATAACTCTTCGCTGACTTGCTTTATATGGAGAGAGATGTCTTTCATCTAGGCTTTATATTCTCAGTGCTCACTAATTCATTAATGCACAATGCTTGGCTTTTTCTTCAAGGATTTTAGTTCAGTCTTTGATGACCATAATTGATTGCCATTATTGGTCCCAATTCTTCACCTTTCCCTGTATCCAATTTCTTTGCCATGTAATTTTACTATACTTCCCACTAAAGGACTAGATTGTCTCCCTTTTATACTTAGCTTTGGACCTAGCCACATGACTTACTTTGGCCAACATAAGGTAGGAGTCATGATAGATCTGAGTTTAGATCTTTTTTTCTTTTTTTTCTTTTTTTTTTGAGTTGGAGTCTCACTCTGTCGCCCAGACTGGAGTGCAGTGGCTGCTCCCGGCCACCGCAGCCTCGACCTGCTGGGCTCCGGCGATCCTTCCGCCTCGGCCTTCCAAGTAGCTGGAACTACAGGGTGCGCGCTACCACGCCCGGCTGATTTTTTGATTTATTGTAGAGATGAGATCTCGCTGCCCAGGCGGGTCTCGAACCCGCGAGCTCAGGCAATCTACTCACCTCAGCCTCCCAAAGGCGTGGGATTACAGGCTGAGCCACCGAGCCCGGCTTGAGCTTAGATCTTAAAATAGATGTATTTTCACTTGACAAGAGGCACGTTCCCAACAAGTCCGTTGATCCTGAAAAGATAAAAGACAATTGGAGCAGAGCCATCTCAGTGGAATGTGGATCTCTGAGTTTTGTGGTGGTTTGTTATACAGCACTATTGTGACTGTGGGTGACTGATACATTTGATAATGATGAACTGACAAGAAACTTTGAAATGGGGGTACCATATTTTTTATACTCTTTATACTCTAGAAGTACAAAGTGATGTCTAGTGCTTACATATTAAGCTAACAGTCTGTATAAGTCTTTAGGTGGATACTCAGCGTGCTGAATGTTGTTATATGTTTATGAGCATGATAACTTAAGAAAAATTCTCCAAGAAATAGCGAGTACTGGGAGTATAAAAAGGCAGAAAAAACCCTAAATTATGATATTTCTGCTATTTGAGCACTTCCTATATTTCCCGGATAGCAATATTATCTCTACTTTTCAGATGAAGAAATTGAGGCTAAGGAATGTTAAATAATTTTCCCAAGTTCACTCAGGTAATACTTAGAAGAATAAAAAAAAGTGAGTGGGAATATCAGATCTCATAGCCCACACTCTCACAATGCACTTGTTTTTTCAACCAGGGAAGAATGCTAATCCTTAATCAAATAATAATCTTAGCAGGACTCGGTAGCTCAGCCTGTAATCCTGCGCTTTGGGAGGCTGAGGTGACTGAATTGCCTGAGCCCGTGAGTTCGAGACCCACCTGGGCAACTTGGCGAGACCTCATCTCTACAATAAATCAAAAATTAGCCAGGCGTGGTAGCACGCACCTGTAGTTCCAGCTAAGGCTGAGGCGGAAGGATTGCCAGAGCCCAGCAGGTCGAGGCTGCGGTGGCCAGGAGCGGCCACTGCACTCCAGTCTGGGTGACAGAGTGAGACTCCATCTCAAATCAAATAATAATAATAATAATAATAATAAGTGTATGGTAGTTTATGGAGATTTGCACAGATGTTATCTCATTAGTTTGCATAATATCTTTGTGAACTATATACTACTATAATTATGGTCATTTTAAAGACAAATACCAAAATTCTGAGATAGTCTATGATTATGGCCAAAGATCAAATTACTGGTAAGTACTGGCACTGGTTACAAACCCACAAAAGATGGGAACTATAAGTCCTAATGCCATAAAACATTTGAAAAAAATCCTGCACAAACAATTGAGTACATGGTTCAAATGAGTGAAAACCCCTGGGTAGTTGGTGAAAATATCTGAAGAAAAAAAAATCTAATAAAAAAAAACTAAGGCAAATTGAGACATTTATTGCTACTGAAGATTTTAGTTCACTTTCCCTATTCAGCTGGTGTGCAAAAAGAACAACCTAAAACATCCTAAATTAGTTATTTTTTCTCACATTTGATTTATAATTATTTAACTCTGCTTCATTTAAATTTTATTTAATAAATGTATTTATCATTATTATTTTGTTACTCTATAAATCATTGTGGGGACCACTGTGTACTCCATTTTGCCTTGTTTCCCCCCTCAAAAATATTTTTGCATAATTCCATTTAAAAAGACAAGCTAGTAACAGTAGGTTACAACAATAGCAAGTGCATTTCTCTTTCTGAACATTATAATGCAAAAGTTCTGGATTTTAAAATAAAGGTTCATGCTTTGATGGGTATTCCACTTTGCATTTGTCTCTTTCAACTTTTCTAAAATGGAAATAAAATTGTCAATCAAAACAACAATATTGGAGGCGAATTTCAAGCAAAAAATTTGCAAAGGCAGAGACATTTGCAGGAGACAAAGGAAAGACTATTGTTATATTTTTTAAAAGAACAAGTCACTAGTGACATTATCCATCCCTTGAAATATGGGCAAGTTTATATTGATTGTTCCACAAATCTTTCCTTACATAAAGTCATGTGGAAACAAAAGTCTATCCTTTTTTGCCATGAGTGTAATTTAGTGGGGCAAGAATTGACCCAAGAACCTTAAGACCGGACATACAACTCTTACCATTAATGAGATATTGGGCACTCTTTTCCATTTGTCAGTGCAAGCCTTTGGCATGGAAACATTTGGGATTACACAAGTCTCTTTTAAAACCTTTTAATACCAAAGTATCCCCCATTTAAGTTGAACTCCCCAGAAATGTACCCTAAGACAAAATTTCCAGTGCAAGTGTTATATTTGGGATGCCATCCTGGGAAACACCTGTATAGGAGTGTGCAAGTGAGACAGGGAAGGGAAGAAAAGTCAATATGGAGTTTGTTATCAGGGCAGTTACCACTATGGGAAAGTGGGTCTCAGTCTCCCTGGGGAACTCCAAGGGCTAGTATGAGAACATGCCTCAGAGTTTTCCCATCCAGGGTGCAAGGAAGATGCAGCATTGATCTACCAACTTCTTGTCCATTCTCAGGTGAAGTACTGCTTTTAGAGCCATAAACTCAACAGAACTTCTGGCTTACTATTGGACAAGCAAAGCAATTCTGTAACCAAACAGTCCTTAGGCAGAGCCAGGTTTTTTGCAGTAAAGTAGTCTATGATGATTTGTGAAGATGAAAGCTGGGAGAATAAGAGCAAGGCACAATAAGATATGCTATGTCTTCTAACTAAGATTTTTATTCAAAGGGTAAAGTGACATTAGTCTTTTTTTGTTTTATTTACTATCCAGTATTTGAACCATCCTCCTATGTTTGAGCAATTCCCTACCACACGAGTTTTCAAAAAGAGCAAAGTTCACCTTCCAGCATTGAAGTTCAAAAAGGAAGGTATATATATGCCTTTTTTTTTTTTTTTTTGGAGTCCTACTCTCACTTTGTCGCCCAGGCTGGAGTGCAGTGGCACGCTGCTCACGACCACCGCAGCCTCCACCTGCTGTGTTCAGGAGATCCTTCTGCCTCAGCCTTCCAAGGGAAGGTATATATTTTCCAAGACTCTTTTGCAATTAACACTCCACCAATCAGATGCTTCTGCTTGAGAGGTTGAATCTGGAGTAAGTGACCCAAAGAAGTTAGGGTAATGGAAAACTAAATCTTGTGGCAGTGGCCAGCTGTGGCAGCAGCAGCAGCAAGTCTCCAGAGTAGCTGTGACAAGAGGGAGAAGTCAGTGGTGCTGTCCAATATTTAGAATTTCCAGTACCAGAAGTGCTGGCTCCTGAGTACAGTGTTTGGCTGTGGTCATAGTAGTGTCCTCACCAGATACTTCCTTAACCTCCCTCAACAGTGTTCTTTTTCTGTGCCTTATTCTTCTGTCTTCCTGGTGACTCTGTGAGAGACTGTTATCTTACAAATACTTTTGATATTTGCTTAAATTTTCCAAGATCAATTTATATTGCTTGGAACTAAAAAAATCCTTAATTAATAAAACAGGTCTGAGGTGTAGCCCAGGAATACTATTTTAACATCCTCTCAAAGCGATTCTAATACAAACTTTGAGAATCACTGCTCTGGTTTTTGTTTCCTCAAAGGGAAAATAAGTACAACAACATATACTCAGTAGAGCACTTGTGGTGTTCAAATAAACTAATTACCAGAGAGGAGCTTCAAAAGCACAAATAAGATAATTTCACAATTGAAGGCATCAACTAAATAATGATTTTGAAGTAATTTTCCATGGAGAATGAATGGATTTCATTAAAGCATTCCAACTACCTTGTGAAGAAATCTTTTTAAAATATTGATGTCTTACAGAGAGCTACTTGGCCTCCCTGTTCCCAAATCCCTCTAGTCCCCACATTTGAAGCCAATGAACCTGTGGTAGATTAATTACCAAAATGGTCACAATTCTTCACCCCTCCCTGTGACCAGGTCCTTTATAATGTGACTTTATTGCTTCTAACATCAAGCGGAGAAATCTGGTTCACTCTTTGCTCTGTGTTGGCTTTGCAACTTACTTTGCCTGATAGAATGTAGTGGAATTGACAGTGTGCCAGTTTTAAGTCTAATCCTCAAGAGATTTTGCATATCTCCACTCTTTATCTTGGAACCTTACTGGCTCACATGTGAACAAGCACAGGCTAGACTACAGGAGGAGGAGAGACCACACAGAGGGGAGAGCTGAGATGTCACAACCAATAGCTAGTCAACCCTTTGAAGCAGACATGCCTAGCTGATGACCTAGGCTAAATTTCTGACCCACAGAATCTTGAGTTACATCAATTCAATAATGTTTTTGTTTTAAGCCACTATGTTTTGGGGTGGTTTGTTGTGCAACAATAGATAACTGATTCTGTCTCTAAATATTTTCCAGGTTCTATCTGAGCTCTGAGACCACTAGGCCCATGGAAAGGTTGATTAAGATAATCCTTGGCATGGTTAAGATGCTCAATCATGTGGTACATACATATATATGAGGGGGAACCCCCCAAACACAATTTGTTTATTAAAAAATTGTGTATCTATTCTTACATGTTTAAACTTCAGTCACTTTCAAAGTAGTCTTTGTTTGTGCAATACCCCCTACCAAGAAGCTTTTTCCACAGCTCAAAACAGTTTGTGAACTCATCAATTCTGATGCCTTTTAGTGTTCCTGCCGTTTTTTGTTTCACTTCTTCCACATCAGCAAAACGTTTCTCTTTGAGGACTTTTTACATCCAGGGAAGCAACAACCATTAAAAAACCCAATTGAGTGACTAGAGAGGGTGGGACACAGGGGTCGTGCCGTTTTTGGTCAAAATCTACTGAATGCTCAGCAAGTTGTGGGCAAATACATTGTCAAGGTGGAAGAACTAGTTACCTGTTTGCCATAACTTGAGACATTTCTTCCACAAATCATGATGCAGTCTTCTCAAAACTTCCAGATAAAAACTTTTGCTGACTGTTTGATCTGGAGGAACAAATTCTGAGTGTACTACAAGGCACCCACCCTCCAAAAGATAATTCCCATTTTGGGGGGTCCCCCTTTGTATAATGGCCTTGCTGTTATCTTCCTGTGGCTTATATCCCCATTTTCAGTGACTGGGTCCCTGACTTATCACATTCTGCCTAGATAACTAAGTTATCTGCCCAATACCCTGTAATAACATGATTGAGTTTTGCTAGATATACCCCAAATATACATCTTGCAAAATATCAAATATTCAACTTTATTTTTTTTTATTTCAGAAGTGTTAGAGATATCAATGGTTTTTGGTTATATGGATGCATTGTATAGTGGTAAAAGAAATCTGAGCGTTAAGTGTACCCATCACCCCCATTAATGCACATTATGCCCAATAGGTGATTTTTTTCATTTCTCCCCTTCTTCCCACCCTCTCCCTTCTGAGGCTCCATGTCCATTATACTGCTCTATATGCATTTTCAGACTTCCACTTATAAATGAAAACATGCAGTGTTTGGTTTTCCATTCCTGTGTTACATCATTTAGCATGATGGTCTCCAATTCCATTCAGCTTTTTTCAAAAGACATTATATAGCTTAATGGTATTTCATATATGTATATATGATATTTTCATTATGCACTGATCAGTTGATGGGCATTTATGTTGATTCTACATCTATTCAATTACAAATTGTGCTGTAATAAACTTATGAGCGTAGGTGTATTTTTTTGTATAACAACCTCTGTTCCTTTGGGTAGATACCAAGTGATGGAATTGCTGGATCGAATGCATATCTACTTTTAGTTCTTTGAGAAATCTCCATACCAATTTCCATAGAGATTATACTAATTTACACTCCCACCAACAGTATATAATAATTCTTTCTTCACTGCATCTATGCCAACATCTCTTTTTAAAAAAAATTTTAATAGTCATTCTGACTGGTGTAAAGTGATATCCCATTGTGGTTTAATTTACATTTCCCTGATGATTAGTGATGTTGAGAACATTTTCATGTTTGTTGGCCGTTTGTGTATCTTTTCTTGAGAGATGTTTGTTCATGTCATTTTCCCACTTTTTAATGGGATTGTTTGTTTTCTTGCTGAATTGAGTTCTTTGTAGATTCTGGATACTAATCCTTTGTTGGATGTATAGCTTGCAAATATTTTCACCCATTCTGTAGTTTGCCTGTTTATTGATGATGATGATGATGATGATGATGATGATGATGATTGCCGTGCAGAAGTTTTTCAGTTTAACTAAGTTCCACTTCATTATTTCTGTTTTTGTTGCATTTACTTTTGGGGTTTTAGCCATAAATTATTGGCCTAGGCCAATGTCCAGAAGAGTTTTTCTAGGTTTTCTTCCAGGATTTTTATGATTTCTGGTCTTACATTTGTTTTTAATCCATCTTGAGTTAATTTTTGTATATGGTGAGAGATAGGTATCATGTTTCATTCCCCCTCCCCCGCCCGCATGTGGTAATCCAATTTTCCCAGCATCATTTGTTGTTGTCTAGAGTGTCCTGTCTCCAGTGTATGTTTTTGTCTGCTTGGTTGCATATCAGTTGGTTGTAGATATTTGAGTTTATTTCTGAATTCTCTATTCTGTTTCATTGGTCCATATGTCTGGACTTGTACCAGTACATCCTGTTTTGGTTACTATAGCCTTGTAGCATAATTTGAAGTTGAGTAATGTGGTATCACCAGCTTTTATCTTTTTGATTAAGATTGCTTTCACTAATTTGATTTTTTTTGTTCCATATGAATTTTATAATTTTTTTTCTAATTATGTGAAAAATGATGTTGGTAGTTTGACAGAGATTGTGTTGAGTTCATAGATTACTTTGGGTAGTACGGTAATTTTAACAATGTTTATTCTCTCAATCCATGAGCATGGGATATTTTTCCATTTATTTGTGTAATCTATGACCTCTTTCATCAGTGTTTTATAGTTCCCCTTGTAGAGATCTCTCACTCCTTGTTTAAATATATTCCTGAGATGAATCGGCACTTGCGGAGGCTGGCATAGATTAAGGTGTCTGCGCTTCTTGCTTCTTTGGCGCGAAAGATGCCTGGTCTGGCTGACACAAGCCCTGCCCCTTCTGAGTCTCAGGAGAAGAAACCACTGAAGCCCTGCTGCACCTGCCCGGAGACCAAGAAGGCGCGCGATGCATGTATCTTTGAAAAAGAAGAATAACACTGTGGACATCTAATTGGGGCCCACAAGGAATGCATGAGAGCCCTGGGATTTAAGATATGAAATGGTGGTCTGCTGTGTCAATAAATAATTTCTGAAGGTCAATAAATAATTTCTGAAGAATGAAGAAGATTAAATAATTTGGGGAGCTCTTTGATGAACTTTGATAAGTGGAAAAAGTATTTATAATTTATTAAACAAGAAAAATATTTCTGGTCAAATAATAATAATAACAATAAATATATTCTTAATTTTTTTGTCAGCTGTTGTAAATAGGATTGAGTTTTTGATTTGACTCTTAGCTTGGTCATAATTTGTGTATAGCAGTGCTACTGACTTGTGTGCATTGGCTTTGTAAATTGACACTTCACTGGTTTCAAATCCAGAAGTCTTTTGGATGGGTTTTTAGAATTTTCTAGGTATAATATATCATTGGCAAACAGATAGTTTGACTTTTTCTTTTCTGATCTGGATACACTTTATTTCTTTCTCTTGCCTGATTGCTCTGGCTAGGATTTCTAGTACAATGCTGAATACGAATAGTAAAAAAGGCCATCCTTGCTTTGTACCAGATCTGAGGGGGAATGTCTTCATATTTTCCCCCTTTAGTATAATATTGGCTGTGAATTTGACATATATATTGCTTTTTTTTTTTTGAGGTGGAGTCTCACTCTGTCACCCAGACTGGAGTGCAGTGGCCGCTCCCGGCCACCGCAGCCTCGACCTGCTGGGCTCCCGCGATCTTTCCACCTCAGCCTTCCAAGTAGCTGGAATTACAGGCATGCGCTACCATGCCCGGCTGATTTTTTTTTTTTTTTTTTTTATTGTAGAGATGAGGTCTCACTGCCCAGGAGGGTCTCGAACCTGCGGGCTCAGGCAATCCACTCACCTCAGCCTCCCAAAGGCGTGGGATTACAGGCTGAGCCACCGAGCCCGGCTATGTATATATTGCTTTTATTGTTTTGATGTATGGGGCTTCTATGCTTATTTTATTGAGGGTTTTTATTATAAAGTGCTATTGAAATCATCGGGTTTTTTTTTTTTTTTTGGTTTTTAAATTATTTTTATGTGGTGGATCACATTTATTGACTTATGTAAGTTGAACCATCCTTGCAACCGTGGGATAAAACTCACTTAATCATGGCGGATTATTTATTTAATGTGATGTTGGATTTGGTTTGTTAGTATTTTTGTTGACAATTTTTTGCACCTATATTCATCAGGCATGTTGACCTGTAGTTTTCTTTTTTGTTGTATTGTCTTTTCCTGACTTTTGTATCAGGGTGATACTAGCTTTATAGAATGAATTAGGGAGAATTGCTTCCTTCTCAGCCTTATGCAATATTTTCAATATAATTGGTATTATTTCTTTGAAGGTCTGGTAAAATTTGACTGTGAATCCATCAGGTCCTGGGCTTTTTTTGGTTGTTGTTGGGAGACTTTTAATTACTGATTTAATTTCACTACTCACGGTTGGTCTGTTCAAGGTTTCTATTTCTTCCTGATTCAAGATTGTGTGGTGTATGTTTCCAGGAATTTATCATCTTCTCTAGATTGTCTAGTTTATTTGCATAGAGGTGTTTGTAATAATCTTGGATGGTCATTTGTATTTCCATGGTTTCAATGGTAATGTTTCCATTTTCATTTCTGATTGTGCTCATTTTAATCATGTCTCTTCTTTTCTTAATTAATTTAGCTAGTAGTCTATCAATTTTGTTAATCCTTTTAAAGTATCAACTTTTTGTTTCATTGATCCTTTTTTGGTTTCAGTTTAATTTAGCTATGTTCTGATCTTATTTCTTTTCTTCTGCTAGCTTTGCATTTGGTGGTTCCCATTTTTCTAACTTCTTCAAGCGTGACATTAGGTTGTCAGTATATGACCTTTTTGTCTTTTTAATGTAGACCTTAAGTACTATAAATTTTCCTCTGAATGCAGTTTTGGTTGTATCCCAGAGATTTTGATAACTTGTATAATTGTTGTCATTTATTTAGAGGAATGTTAAAATTTTGATTTTGATTTCATTGTTGATCCAAAGATCATTCCAGAGGAGATTAATTAATTTCCATGTATTTGTTCAGTTTTGAGAGTTTCTCTTGGAGTTGACTTCTAGTTTTATTCCATTGTGCTCTGAGAAAGTACTTCATATTTCTCTTTTTTTGAACTTATTGAGACTTGTTTTGTGGCCTATCTTGGAATATGTTCCATGTGCTGATGAGAAAAATATATATTCTGTAGTTATTGGGTAGAATATTCTGTAGATGTCTGCTAGATCCCTTTGCTCTAGGGTCCAGTTTGACTTCATTTTTTAAAACTGATTTTCTGCCTTGATGATCTGTCTCTTGCTGTCAATGGAGTTTGTAGTTCCCCACTATAATTTCATTGTTGTCTATCTCTTTTCTTAGGTTTAATATAATTTGTTTTATAAAGCTGGGTGCTCCGATGTTAGGTGCATATATATATTTTACGTTACTATATCTTCTTGCTATATTAATACCTTTATCATTATATAATGACCTTCTTTGTATTTTTTTCGCTGTTGTTAATTTAAAATATTTTTATCTGATTTAAGAATAGCTAATACTTTTTGGTTTCCATTTGTATGGAATATTTTTTCCACCCTTTCACCTTGAGTCTGCAAGAGTCTTTGTGAGTTAAGTGGGTCTTTTGAAGGCATATTTGAATTGTGTTTTTATCCATTCTGCCAGCCTATATCTTTTAAGTTGGGGCATTCAGACCATTTACATTCAAAATTAGTAACGATATATGAAGTACTGTTCCATTCATCATGTTTGTTATTCCCTGGTTGCTCTGTTTTCTCCTTTGTGTTGTGTGTTTCATAAGCCCTGTGATTTTTATAATTTGCAATGTTTTTCTTCTGGTGCATTTCAACTTTTGTTTCAATGTTTAGAACTCCTTTGAATATTTCTTGTGGACCTTACCTAGTGGTGACAAATTCTCTTAGCATTTTCTTACCTGAGAAAGATTTTATTTCTCCTTTATTTATTAAACTTAGTTTTTAGGGATACAAAATTCTTAGCTGACAGTTATTCTGTTTGAGGAGATTATAGATAGGGCCTCAGTCCTTCTGATTTGTAGAGTTTCTGCTGAGAAATATGCTGTTAGTCTGATAGGTTTACCTCTATAAGTTATTTGATGCTTTTGTCTCACTGCTTTCAGAATTCTTCCCTTCATGTTGACTTTAGATAACCTAATGACTAGATAACCTAATGCCTTTGGGGATGACCTTTTTGCAATGAACCTCCTGGGAGTTCTTTGGGCTTCTTGTATATGGATGTATAAATTTATGGCAGGGCCAGGTACATTTTCCTCAATTATTCCCTGAGATAGGTTTTCCAAGCCTGTTGCTTTTTCTTCTTCCTCAGGAACACCTATGGTTATTAGGTTTGGACATTTTACATGATCCTACATTTCTTATTCAGTTCTCTTAATTCTTTGTTCTTTATTTTGCCCAATTGGATTAATTCAATAGCCTTGTCTTCAAGTTCTGAAATTCTTTCTCCTACTTGGTCCAGTCTACTGGACCAAAACTTTTCATTGCATTTTTTACTTCCCCAAATGAGTATTTCATTTCCAGAAATTAAGATTATTTTAAAATATGTATCTTTTTGGAGAATTGTTCATGCATGCCCTAAATTTTTAAGAAATGTCTTTGTGTTATTTTTCAACTTCCTCTTGGATCTCATTGAGTTATTTTATAATCAATCTTTTGACTTCTATTTCTGTCATTTCGATGATTTCATTTTGGTTAGGGGCCATTGTTGAAGAGTTAGTGCATTTTTTTATTGTGGGAGGAGTTTTTAAAAACTCTGGTTTTTCTTATTGCCAGGATTATGTTTCTGGTTCCTTCTCATTTGGGTAGACCATTTCTTCTTATTATGGTTATATTTGTTTTTTATTCAATTGTTTTCCCCCACCTTAGGGATGTGACCTGTAGTTTATGCTCATTTAATTTTGGCTCTGGTGCCTTCAGGGGTAAAGGCTCTGTTTGAGTTCCTTGATTATAGAGAATCTTTGTGCAAGAATCTTTGTGCAATAGTTTTCTCAGATGCTGCTTGTAGTAACAATTATTTGTGTGTGTGTGCACATACATGCACATGCATGCAAGTGTATGCACACATGTGGGTTCAGTGTCTCCTGTAGGCCTAGAATGTCAGAGGGCATATGAAGTTTATCTTGTTCCACAGTGGTGTGGTGTGCTCTTTATTCTTTCCTTTTTCTTCCCAGTATTTCTCCTCTGGGTTTAACCATTCAGTCTCTAGGCCATTAGGAAACACCCATAAGGGAGAGAACTTGTTTTGCAGCTGAAGCAAGTGGTTATATGCAATATCTCAAGGTGGGGCTAAAGTCTTAGTCCTGATGAAGGCAACTAGGGGAGTTCCCAGTGAAATGTAGGGTGGAGGAGGGAGTCACCACATCTCCATTACTAGAATGGCAGAAAAGCAGCCCACTTTTCCATTATGCCTCTGTCCTATTCTTCTGAATTTTCAAATCAGACATGCACCTCTGTTCATCTGTAGAAATGTTGACATTCCATGCAGAGAGGGAGTGGGATTCCACCCCTTGTGCATGCCTGAGCCTGAGGGACCCACCTTTCATAGTGATGCAGTTACTCCAAAATGCTGCAAAATGGACATCTACAGGTGCTCTCACACTGAGCTCCTGTAAGAGAGGCACATGTTTGTAGTAGTGGGCAAGGGAGTGGGGAAGCCCCCTTCTCCAAGACCCTTCATGAGCTCCAGGGCTACTCAACTGCTGGGGCAGAATTGTCTCTTTACCTTGCTGAATCCAGTAATGTGTTTGCATCTTGGCTGAAAGAAATCTCTCTCAGGTGCAGATATTCGGGTCATGTAGAAGCCTGTACTCTGAATTTCTTTGTTTATTTTTTGCCCCATAGGGAGCCCCCCTGATGTGATGCACTCTCCTTTCCTCTGGGAGTGGTAATCCATGAGGGTCTGGTGACTGTGAGTCCTACTGCTCTTCTGGGTCTAGCTGCCATAGGGTGATGCCACGTTAGTGCTAGTGCTGGAGAATACCTGCAAGAGAAGTGGCAGTGTGAAGGTGCAAAGGTTGGATTCTGAGGATAATTGGTCACTGATGTCTCTGGAGGACACTCTATAGAATCTCTCTAATGTCTCAGACTATGAACTAGTCTACAAGATTTGTAATTGCATGGGCTTTGTTCTTAGCTCCTGAAGAGGGAAGGCAGCAATGTTAGGTAGAGCTAAATTGGGCCGACCAGTCCTCTGGTTTTCCAGCAGCAGGAGAAAGTACCAGCCCTAATGGAGTTTGTAGGACAATAACACAGATTCTCTAGGGTTTCCTTGGTTGTATACAACATTAATGCAGTGGCTTTCTCAAGTACCAGCTGTGGCAGTGCTGTGCTGGGTACATGCACAGGCTCAAGGTATCCAGAGTGGCTGAGGTGTTTGAGATAGTGGTGTTAGTTGAGGTCTGGGAGAAGACCTTCCCAAGCACTGTGTTATTGTTCCAGATGTTGTAATGGGTTGTGCCAGTTGACCTCCAGCCAGGAGGTGGCACTTGCAGGAGAGCACCAGCTGCAGTGGTGGCTGTTGTCCCATGGAGGTACATAGATGACCTAGGTGATAGGTAGGGCAATGGAGGATTCTCAAAGTTCCCTATCTGTATTGAGCTTTCAGGGAGGGCTCGGAAGAAAAGCCAGCAAAGGCAGGCAAGGTCAGACAGGTCCATGCTCCAGCTCCCCACCTGAGTGCTATCCCAGTGGGAATCATAAAAGAGCTCCTCGTCCACTGCTGTGCTATGCCTCTGCTGTATAAAATAGTTCAGGAAATGAGGGGTTGCCAGGGTGACAAGTACCACCCAGCTCCCTCACTTTTGACTTAAGCAGTCTGCACTCAGAACATAAAGGTGCAGTCAGTCCCAGGTCTACTCATAGCACCTTGTCGCAGACAAAACCCGCCAGCCACAGCAGAATTTGTCCTTGGGGCAAATAAATGCATCAGGACTCCATTCCCTCCCCCACCTGGATGTTGGCAATAAGATGAAGCCTGCAAGGAAAGGTTAACCTCTTAGGAGATAGCACAGCCGGAGCCGTTCGGGGCTCCATTGCCTGCAAAGCTCCACATGGGTTCCAGAAGCATGCAGCTGTGGAGTACTCAGGCAGCTTCCTATGTGAGACTGGAGTCTCATGAGGCTCAAGGGGCCTTCTAAGTCCATGCAGGAGCACAGAACTCCTGAATTCCTCTTGCTCACCCTTTCCCCATTCCCAGAGGTTGCTCTTAGTTTGTGCCAGCAATCCATAGAGGAGGCTGCCTGATTTCAACCCAGGATGACCAATTTATCTCCTCTTTGTTCACTGTGGGCCCTAGGACATGCTCTTGGTCTCATTCTGCTGAGTGCTGAGATTCTCTCACTATTTTGGTTCACTCCAGGAGAAAAGCTCATACCAGCTACTTCTAGTTGACCATCTTGACCCCTCCTGTGGGTTGCTTCTTCTCATCAAGCTTGAAAATCAACACTTATCTAAAGCTCAATATCATTATCATGGTGATAGATGTTAATTATTACAATTACAAATTTAGAATTTTATTATTAAAAATTTAGTGGTTAGATTTTAAATGTTTAATATAGTACAATATAATGATAATGTCCCCATTAATAATATAATTGTTATTAAGCAATAATAATGATAATGTCAATATTTAAATGATAATATAGTATAAGAACAATAATTTGCTTAGTACTGGTTTGTTCTGTTTTGTTATAGGGTGATTTTATTAGAGAACTTACAAACAGAAGTATGGTCTTAGATGACCATTATCCCCGAGCCCCAGGGATTGTATACTATAGGGAAAGGGCATACACCTTTCACAAGGAACAATAAATAAACTGGAAATCTTAGAGATAGTCTCAGACCTGGTGTTAATCAGGAGTCAACATGGTGAATTAACTTCCTAGAGGGAGTTACTTTAGCATCCACATTTCATACAAGATCGGGTGCATTCAAGGTAGTATAGCTGTAGACAAGCTTCCACATTTTAAACAGTGTAATATCTTTCATTATTATTTAGGTTGTGTTATAAAATTAGAGCAAAAACTTTTTGGTTTTAATAAGTATTTTAATTTTTAAAATTTTTTATATGCTTCAGTTTTTTAGTTTAGATTCAGGGACATACATGAATGTTCGCTACCTGGATATATTGTGTAGTGGTGGGGGTTGGGTCTCAGGTGGCCCATTCCTCAAATAGTGAACATTGTGCCCTGTAGGTAGTTTTTGAACCCTAACTCCCCTCTCCCTTCTTTCTTACTGGTGTCCCCCGTTTAACTCCCCACATATGACTGAGAGCACGCAGTGTTTGGTTTTCTGTGTCTGAGTCAGTTTACTTAGGATGATGACCTCCAGTTCCATTCGGGTTGCTGCAAAGTGGTTTGTTCTAATGATACAAAATAGTCTTTTGCTTTCAATAGAAGTTGGTAGAGGAACAAGAATATTTTTGGCTAGCTTTGCCAATGTAAGATACCGATGGGGTTATTGCCACCAAATTTTTAAGCTCTCCTTTCTCTCTAATAGTAAATGGTTAAGTAAAAGACTTACCACCTTTTTAACTACTAGTCTTGATGACTAGCTGATGGTGATAATGCAAATACATTAAAGCAATTCCACAAATGGAAATATTGTATACTGTTCAAAAAAGCTTTCTGAATATCTTCAAAAGCAAAGATACAATTGGTCCCCATTACATTGTTTATCTCTAGTACTTTCCATGACTCTGCTGCTTGAAACAACAACTTGGGGGGAAAGATGTTGTCTCTAAACCTTGAGTCTGGAATGGGACAAAATAATTGAATTTGGAACTAAGTAATTGGCTTTCAAGATACAATCTTCCCTAAATTTCCATCTGTATTTCAGTTTTTATTGCCTCATAGCACTCCCAGCATATTGACTGGAGAGGAATGATAGAAGCGTCTTTCAATAAGCTATCATATAAGAAACATTTTCATTTTCAAGGCACTATGTTATTTTTTCAACAAGTTCAAGCAACTTTATTACTTTATCTACATACACTCATCAGTTGTTATTAAGTACTCCGATGTTATTAATATCTACAAAGTATGGTATTAAGGCTTATATTTAAGCTGCCTTTAAAAATGTGTAGTAGTTCTTCCATCATACTCAGACTTCTTGTAAAACATATGGCAAGGCAGATCCAAAATAGCTTGTATTTCTATTTCTATATAACATAACATTCCAAAATCTTATATGACATGTAGTCGTCTTTTGTTGAAGAATAATGGAAATGTTTCACTATCCTTCTGCTGTCCTATAATTTCTTTCTGGCTGAACAACCAAAAAGTGTAAAAAAAAATTGTATGATTGTGAGTCCTAGTATACCTTTCAATACGTTTGTCAGATTCTCAAAGACAACTATATGATAATTTTATTCAGTGATTTTGCCTCTTACAAATAATTTCTCAATCAACTGTGCTGTTGTTTGTTGTTGTATAAAACCTACAAATTCATTGGCAAGCAAGTTAAGCAGAAAAACAGTTAAATTCATTAATAATATAATCTACCAAGTTGTTAAACTTTAAAGAAACGTCTGCTGATTTCTTAATTACCAAGTGTCTAATGTAGAAGATACAGAAGTCACATATTCAATAGTACCACTAGACTTTTTGTGGGAAGCAAAATATGATTCATACAGATTTTTTTACTAATGTGTTTTCTAGATGTAACTTTGTACCTAGGATTTTTTAAATGTCAAAACTCAGAGAACTCAAAAATTCTTTCTCTTCAACCCCTAAAAATGATTGGTACTCTATAGAGATCATTTAAATAGGCTTTTTGGTTTAAAGTTTTAGTCTCTGAAGACTGAAAATTATAAGGAATGATCTTCTCTAATGTGTCCTTTGGAAGTATCTTATTTTGATGTTTGATGGTAAGAAAAAAATGTATTTGAGATATCACATTTTAGTATTTATTATTTGTATCATTTATATTCTTTATTGCGTCTAGATCAAAAGTAATTTATTATAGTTGATTTTTAGTTTGTTTTTTTGTTTTTTTACTGCTTGTGGTAATTTGAGGTGGCAAAGTTGACATTTAGCTTTTAAATCATACTCCCAGTAATGAAGTCACAATAAGACTTTTTAAAAAAAATGTTCTGCCTAAGTGGAGGTAAATAGCTGCAATTTTAAAATCTTGAATTTTAAGTTCTTAAAAGGTTATTTTATTTGGTGTTATAATTGTTCATACAACAAAAGATTCTACAAAAATTAGAATTAATATGTATTTGATTTCTATTTTTCAGTCTTTTATTATTATTCAAATTGTACAAATAATTATTAGTCAAGAAGGAAAAGAAGCGTTCTTTCTAATATTATTTTTCTCATACATTTTCATAATATTTATAACTGCCAATTTTTCCTTTATTCATTTAACTTGACAATTCTTAATAACTGTTTTGTACATAAAAAATAAAGTTTTCACAATCATCATTAATTATTACAGAATTTTATTTCTGCAATAATAAATACACATTTATACTACAGTTGGTTGTTAGAATTTCAACAAGTAAAGCACACAGGGAGATTTTAACTTTATGCTACACCTAGAATGCTTATCCATATTTGAAAATGAATATCAAGAAATTAATAATAAGTTCCCATAATCTAGCTTACTATTTTTTGTACTATTATTTGTATTACTCGTGTTATTAAAATAAGTATAAATGAAAGTTACCTAGACCATTGCACAATCTTTCAAATGATGTTAAAGTAGGAAAGAGACTATTTAGCCTTCCAAAGGCTGCAGCAAAAGCCCAAGTTGAAAACAGATTTTAGCTAAATTCCCAAGTTAAAATCAAATTTTCATGCCTCCCTGCTTCGTGTATTTAAAACCTTCATCTCAAAAAGTAATTTTAGGCAGATTATAAGATTTACATAAAGGCATTTATGTGCATGTAATGGCCCCCTTTCTACCTGGAAGCAATACATTGGGTAATACATTCACAGGTTTTGAAAGGTTGAACTTGAAAGTTGAAAATCCTTGGTTCTTTTTTGGCTGCATGTTAAGAATGTGTAATAGGTGGTCTTCAAATATGGTTACCAGCAATTCCTTCCCAAGCTATATGCGCATGCTGTCTTACTTCTCCCATTCAAAAACAGAGTCTATTTTACTTTCCTTTGAATGTAGGCACACTACTGGTCATACTGGTGACTTTGCCAGTTACAATGCTAGACTCTCAGAGGCAGCTTTCACCTTTGCTCTCTTGGAACCACGATGTTATGCTATAAGGACATCCAGGCTAGCCTTCTGGAGAAAGAGGACATGTAGAAAGTCACTAGAGAATGAGGAGAATAAGCTGCCACATAGAAGACACATTGGATAGAACTGAATCCTCAATGACAGTCAATACTGAGACCCTGGAAGTGTACAAGCAGTAATTTTGTACCTTCCAGTCCAGCCCGTGCAGCCACATGAGTGATCCCAGTTAATATCCATGAAACATAAGTAGCACCATATAACTCACATAATCACAAGAAATAGTAAATAGTTATTGTTTTAGTCACTAAACTTTGGGGTGGCTTGATACCTACCAATATATAACAGAGATAGACATTTGTATTTAGTCCTGCCAAAAAAACATTACATAAAATAAACTTTTCATTATTTTTTAATTGTATAATCGTGAGATACATGTGAGGATTTGTTACATAAATATATTGGACAAAAGTGAGGTCTGGGCTTCTGACAAGCCCAAACCTTACATCAAAAACCGTAAAAAGAAAAAAGAATGCCATTGTATTATGACAAGGGGATCAACTCATCAAGAGGATATAACAATTGTAAATATATATGCACTCAACATAAGAGCACCTAAATATAAAAGCAAATATTAATAGACATGAGGGGAGAGATAGACTGCAATAAAATAATAGTAAAGGACTTCAGTACTCACTTTCAAAAATGGACAAATCATCCAGACAGAAAATCTATAAGGAAACACTGGACTTGAACTATACTTCAGACCGAATGAACCTAACAATTATAGAAAATTTCATCCAATAGCAGGAGAATGCACATTATTTTCAAGGGTGCATGGAACATTCTCTGGGGTAGATCATATATTAGGTCACAATACAAGTCTTAAAAATTTTTTAAAGATTAAAATTATGTCAAATATATTTTGCAAACACAATAGTATGAAAGTAGAAATCCATAATAGGAGGAATTTTTGAAAATTCACAAATATGTAGAAATTAAACAACATGTTTCTAAATAACCACTGGGTCAAATTGAAAATGTAAAATATCTTCAGACAAATGAAAATCAACATGCAACATTCTAAAACTCACAGGAAGCAGCAAAAGCAGTTCTAAATGGGAGAAATTTGTAGCAACAAATGCCTGCATCAAAAAAGAAGAAAGATCCCACTTAAACAACCTAGTACTGCACCTCAAAAAACTAGAAAAACAAACTAAGCTCATAGTTAGAAGGTGAAGAACGTAATAAAGAATAGAGCAGAAAAAAATGAAATAGAGACTAGAAAACAATAAAAATCATTTTTTAAAAAAATAGCTGTTTTTTGAAAAGATAAACAAAATCACCAAACCTTTATCTAGACTAAGAAAGACTCAAATAAAATTAGAAATGAAATATTCAGAATCAGAAATACTTCTGATACCACAGAAATACAAAGCATCATAAGAGACTATTATGAGCAATTATACATCAACAAATTGGATAACCTAGAAGAAATTGATAAATTTCTAGATGTACAACCTACCAAGACTGAATCATGAAGAAATAGAAAATCTGAAGAGACAAATATGAGTAAGAAGATTGAATCAGTAATAAAGTCTCCCATTAAAGAAAAGCCCAGGAACTGATGGCTTCACTGTTGAATTTTATTAGCCATTTAAAGAAGGATTAATACAAATTCTTCTAGAACTCTTCCAGAAAACTGAAGAGATGGAATACTTTGAAATGCATTTTAGCATTATCCTGACACCAAAGTCAAACAAGGACACTACAAGGGAAAAAAAAAAAAATATATATATATATATATATATATATATATATATATATATATGCCAATATTCCTGATGAACATAGATGCAAACATCCTCAACAAAATACTAGTAAACTAAATTCAGCAGCACATTCAAAAAATCATTACTATGATCAAGTGGGATTAATTCCTGGGATTCAAGTATGCTTTAACATATGCAAATCAACAATCATGATACACCACCTTAACAGAATGAAGAACAAAAACCATACGATCATCTCAATAAATGCAGAAAGGAATTCAACATTCTTTCATGACAAAAATTCTCAACAAATTAAGTATAGAAAAAATGTACCTCAACAGAATAAAGGCCATATACAACAAGCCCATATCTAACATTAAACTCAACGGGGAAAGTTGAAAGCTTTTCATCTAACATCAGGGGAAAGACAAGGATGTCCACTCTTGCCACTTCCGTTCAACACCATACTGGAAGAGAAATTAGGCAAGAGAAACAAATAAAACACATATTGGAAAGAAAGCAATTAAATTGTCTCTATTTGCAGATGACATAATTTTATATATATAAAACTCTAAATATTTCACCAAAAATGTTAGGAGTAATGAACAATTTCAGTAAAGTTGCATGGTATGAATTCAATTTACAAAAATTAGTAGCATCTATACACTAACAAGCTATATAAAAAAGAATTTAAAAATTTCATACTGCAAAAAATAATAAAATAATTAGGAAAAAATTTAACCAAGAAGGTGAAAGATCTGAATACTGAAAGCTATAAAGTGTTGATAAATGAAATTTGAAAAAAATAAATGGAAAGATATGTGTTTGTAGTTTGGAAAATTAATATTGTTAAAATGTCCATACTACACAAAGGGAACTGCAGATTCAACATGATCTCTATCAAAATTCCAATGACATTTTTCACAGAAATAGAAAAATAATCCTAAAATTTTTATAGGTTTACAAAAGACCCCAAATAGACAAAATAATCTTGAGCCAAATGAACAAAGCTAGAACCATCACACTACTTGATTTGAAATCTACTACAAAGCTATAGTGATCAAAATAGTCTGATATTGGCACAGACAAATAGACCAGTGAAACAGAAATGAAAGCCCGGAAACAAATCCACATATTTATGGTCAATTGATTTTGGACAAAGATGCCAAGAATGCACAATGGGGAAATAAATCATACTGGCAAAACTGAATATCCACATGCAAAAGAATGAAATCAGACCCTCATTTCACACCATATACAGAAAAACAACTTAAAATTGATTAAAGATTGAAACCTAAAGTCCAAAGCTATAAAACTGCTAGAAGAAAATGTAGGGGAAAAGCTTCGTGACATTGGTCTTGATAAAGACTTTTTGGATATAATTCCAAAATTATGGGTAACAAAAGCAAAAATAGTCAAATGGGATTACATCAAACTAAAAAGCTTCTGCACAACAAAGAAAACAATCAACAGAGTGAAGAAACAACTTACAGATGGAAGAATATATTGTAAACCATGCATTAGATAAGGGGTTATCCAAAATATATAAGAAACTCAAACAATTCAATAGTAAGAGAACAAATAGCCCAATTTTTAAAATGGAAAAAGATCTTGAATAGACATTTCTCAAAGGAAGACAAATGTTCCAACAGAAATATGAAAAAATACTCAACATCACTAATCATCAAAGAAATGCAAATTAAAACCACAATGAGCTGATGCCTGTTAGAGTGGCTATTATCAAAACCACAAAAGGTAACAAATATTGACAAGGATGTAGAGAAAAGGAGATCTTTGTATACTGTTGGTGAGAATATAAATTAGTACAGCCATTATGAAAAGCAGTTTGGAAATTCCTAAAAAAAAAAATAGAGCTACCATATATGATCTGGCAATCTCAATACTAGGCAAATATTCAAAGAAAATGAAATCTATATGTCAAAGAAACATTTACAAGCCCATATTCACAATAGCCAAGATATGGAATCAAACTAAATGTCTATCAACAGATAAATGGATAAAGTAAATGGGGTAAATATACATTATGGAAAAGCAGCCTCGGGAAAGAAAAAGTTCTCTCATTTGTGACAACATGGATAAACGTGGAGGACATTATGTTAAGTGAAATAAACCATTCTGAAACAGGCAAATGCTCCATGATCTCAACTACATGTGAAGTATTAAAAAAAGCTAAACTCATAGAAATTAAGAAAAGAATTAGTTCTCAGAGGCCAGTGGGGTAGGATGATTGGAAGATATTTATCAAAGGACATAAAAATTCAATTAGATAGGAGAAATACGTTTTAGGAATTTTTGTAAACCATAAGGACTACAGTTAATGACGATATGTTGTATATTTGAAAATTGCTAAGAGAATAGCAATTAAGTGTTCTCATCACAAAAAAATAAAAAAACAACTGTATGTAAGGCATATGTCAAATAGCTTGGGTTAGTCATTCATAACGTATATGTATATAAAACATCATTTAACACCATAAATATATACAATTTTACTTATTAATTAAAATCAATCAATTAATATTTAAAGTCTACTTAAAACTCTTTAAATATGTAAATTAATGTTGTTTACAATTTTTAAAAATCTGTGTATGTTATACTCCTTTAGAAACAATCAGCTGACACTTTGTCAAAGTACCATACTAAGAATGAACACCTCGAGGAAACCATACTTTGGAAGGCGTGGGGTATAATTTAGGATTAGGTAGATAAAGACGTGGGGTATAATTTAGGATTAGGTAGATAAGTGGTAATTTTACAGGTAAAATTTGGATCTCCCTTTGGTCCCCACTTCGTCTAGTTTGAGATTATATATCCATATATGGTCTTAATATTTAATATACTCTTAATGTTAGTTTTGTCTACCCATCGACAGTGTAAGTTTTCTTTAAGGAAATGGCTAATTCTTCAGTTTATCTCTTCTTCTTAACATTCTAGAAGTGTGATAGGTAGTCAATAAAATTACTTGTCATTCAAAAGTAACTTACTAAGCACCTACATGAGTCAGGAAATGTGAGGTGTAAAGACCCAGTATAGTCTCTGCCTTCAAAGTCTTACACCTTGGGGAAAAGATAAGAGCAAAAATCTGCTCCCTCTCGGGTAGAGAAACAAAACTATCTTGGGACCAAGATATTACATCAATACAGCCAGAGGTCTGCTTCAACTGAGAAAGAGTCAGGAAACTCCCACTTAAGATCAATTACAGATACAAGGCAATTTGGCTTCCATGGGGAAGAAGCGCAGGAATGCTGAATAAGCCCCAAACCTCAGTCCCAGGCTCATAGAGCCTTGCAAAGTCTAAGGCTGATCCAGGAAAGGAGTGAAATTGCTCTGCACTAGGACAAGCACCAAGTAACAAGAAATAGCAGTCTACTGGCAGTGGGTCAAGAACATGAAGAGAGAGGCCTTTTGTGATGTGAGAATGCAGAAAAAACTGAAAGGCTATAGTGAAGTAGCAACACTGATAAAATCCCTTCTGCACCCTAGCTTTCACTGTAAGTATAAGATAAAAGCAGTTCACTGTTAGAGAAATTTGAAGCCTGCAGTATAGTGAAGGTAAGGCTTGCAAAAATGAAACCTCAAACCAGTTCAGTTCCTGACTAGACTGGCTTAACTTTCTAAACTAACATCCTGACAGAAGAAGGTGCCTGTTTGCAAGCATAAATACTATTTGCCTCAATCTCTACTGTTTTTTCTAACATGATGTCTGGCAGTTCACCAAAAATTGAGACACAAAAAAACAACTCAATGTCAAAAGTTAAAGCAATTAACAGAGTCAAATATTGGAACTATCAGACAGGGATTTTAAAATCAATGTGATTATTATGCTAAATATCTAGTGAAAAAATTGTACAACATGATGAAGAGGACCATATTGTGAATTTCAGCTGAGAAATGGAAACTATAAGGAAGAGTCAAATGAAAGTGAATAAAATGAAGAATTCTCTCAATGGACTTATCAGTAGACTGGGCATATTTGAGAACAGATTCAGTGAACTGGAAGATAAGTTAATATAAATTATCTAAACTAAAACACAAAGAGAAAAAGGAAAAAAATACCAAAAAAAAAAGCATTCAAGAATTGTAGAAGAATATCAAATGATCTAACCTATAGTCCCGAAAGAGAGGAGAGGAGAGAAATGGGAAGAGGAGAAGAGGAAAAGAAAGAAGAGCAAATTGGGCAAAACAGATATTTGGAGCAATAATGCCTGGGAATTTTAAAAAATAAAGATATATCAAATAGCTTGTCTAAGAATCTTAGAGAAACTCAAGCAAAATAAATATCAACAAAAATCACACCCAGACACATCATGCTAAAATTGATGCAAACCAAAAATAAAAATAAAATTTTGAAAGAATCCAGGGAGAAAAGATATATTACATGCAGAGGACCAAAGAAAGAATTATAGGATATTTCTCATCTGAAACCATTTGGGTAGTTATAACATTTGGGTAGTTATATATTTGTATTCAAGATACAAAGATAATGGGGTGACTTTAAAATACTAAAATAGCCAGGCTCGGTGGCTCAGCCTGTAATCCCAGCACTTTGGGAGGCCGAGGAGAATGGACTGCCTGAGCCCACGGGTTCGAGACAAGCCCGGGCAACTTGGCGAGACCTTGTCTCTACAATAAATAAAAAAAAATTACCTGGGCATGGTAGCGAGTGCCTGTAGTTCCGGCTACTTGGAAGACTGAGGCAGAAGAATTACCAAAGCACAGCAGGTTGATGCTGGGGTGACCGTGAGTATGACACTGCACTCCAGTCTGGGCGACTGAGTGAGATTACAACTCAAAAAAATAAAATAAAATAAAATTACTAAAATAAAAAACTGTCAATATATAATTCTATGCTCAATGAAAATATGTTTAAAAAATAAAATAAAATTAAGAATTTTGGATAATAAAAGTTGAGATAACTTACTGGCAACAGACCTGTGCTATAAGAAATATGAAAATATACTCTTCAGACAGAAGTAGTATAATAACAGATAAAAACTAGAGTCTACATAAGAAAATAAAGAGCATCAGAAATTATAAAAATAAAGATAAATTTTTAAAATATTTAATGAGATCTCAAAAATATTCATACTAATAATTTTAATTTATTTAGAGAAGTCTATCATAAAGAAATAATATAAAATATGAAAAAATATTTATACACAAAACTTCATTATAGTATTCATTTTAGTAATGAAACAGTAGAAACTATTTAAATGTCTTATAATGTGGGAATTATTAAGCAAGTTATAACACATTCTTCCTCAGAATCATTTTTAAAGCCAACATAAATGTTGATCATGAGAAATTGAGTGACAAAGGAAGAACATTATGACTTAATATTAACCAAAAATAAATCTTATGTAAAATATGGTTTTATCTATATGTAAGAATATGCATAGAAGGTGAATACGTCAGTAATAGTGATTATTTCTGAGTTTTAATACCATTGAATTTTTTTCTTATTTAAATTTATAGTAACTATATTTTGACAATAATGTATTACCTTTGCTATCATACAAGGTATTTAATTAAATTGACTACTTCTGCCCTTGTGAATACAAATATATAACTATCTGAATGTTAAAATCTTTAATATGTTTTTATATATGTAATCTCTATTCTTACTGGGACTCTTGAATGGGCCCTTAGCTTGTATGTCCAAAGCTATCCAAACCTAAATGACTGATGCTAGAATTCCCCAAAAGACAGACATCACTAGTGGGTATTGTTGGGGATAACCTTTTTCTGGAATTATGTAAGTTGGAAAGACATTCTATTAGCTCATTTTTCACCAAAACCAAAAGAAAAACAAAATATATGCCTATGAAACATAATATTCAAATCAAACAATAAAATATGCTCATTTAAATCCTTTTCACATCTTCTTATATCATCAAAATTTTTTGTTTATTCATCTGAGGCTTTTCTACTTGTGTCAGTGTAAGTGAGCCTCACCCATTTCTCAGTTTTTATCTGTCTTAGTCACTTCAGGTTGCTATAACAGAATACCATAGACTGGGTGGCTTTTTTTTTTAAGTAATTTTTTTCTCGTGGTTCTAGAGACTGGAAAGTCCAAGATCAAGACAACAGCAGATTCAGTGTCTGTTGAAAGGCCTGCTTCCTGATTCATAGATGGCCATTTTCTTGCTGTGTCTTCACATAACAGAAGGGGTGAGGGAGCTCTCTGGGGTCTCTTTTATAAAGGTACTAATCTCATTAATGAGGGCTCTACCCTAATGACCTCATCATCTTTCAAAGTCTCTACCTCTACTTCTGTATCTCTACCTCCTAATACCATCACATTGGGGGTTAGGATTTTAACATGTGAATTTAACATGTGAATTTTGGGAAGACACAAATGTTTTCTATAGAAACGCCAGAGAGATGGTTTCTATGGAAACATCAATGAGAAGTTCAAGGGGGAAAGGAACTAGGAGGAAAAGCTGAGAAAACAATTGCTTATTGGTCATCCACAAATTCAATGATTTGCTAGAATGACTCACAGAATTCAGCTTACAGTCATACTCATGGCTGAGATTTAATACAAAGGACACAATGCAAAATCAACAGAGGGCAAAGTCAAGAAGAGATCAGGAAAAAACTTCCAAGAGTCCTGTTTCAGTGAAGTTACACAGGAAGCCCTTAATTCTCCCAGCAACAAACTGTGACAACACTTGTGAAATGTCTACCAGGGAAGGTTATTGGAAGCTCAGTGCCCATTGGAGTCTGGTCACATAGGCACTCTTTGCCTAGTTCATAGCAAAATTCCAGACTCCAAGGAGGAAAGCAAGGGTTCTGCATAAACCATATGATTTGCACTAACAGTTTAGGCAAAGCAAGCAATTCTTATCAATTAAGGTAGTAGGAACTCTCCCAAAACCCATGGTCCCAAATGCCAGTCAAAGGTCACTCTTGCAAGCAGGCCATTTTAAGTATAGCAGTCACAGGCCTGCTGTATTAACTCTTTTCCTCACGGTAATAAATTGGAAATTTAATTGACTCCAACTCCTTCAAGTTCTGGGGAAAGAAAAAATTATTTCCACTGGAGAAACTATTGTTTGAACAATTTTGTCTTCACAAATTATGCCTGTTGTCAGTATTACAAGGGCATGGTAGACTTCAACATAAAGAAACAGACATATAGATTATGATGAGAGCAGGGTCAAGGTGAGACATTTCTGGTAGTATAAAATTATACATGCTAGTAAAAAGAGTCAAAATTTTATTTTTGAATGTATAAAAATATTAGCAAGTATTAATTTTTATTCATAAAGTTAATAATAAATAAAATAGAGGTATCAAATATCTAACAAACAAATTTAAATATAGTCATCCATTGGTACCTATGGGAAATTAGTTCCAGGACTTCCCGTTGATATTAAAATTTGTGGATGCTCAAGTCCCTTATATAAAATAGCATAGTGTTTGCATATAATCTATGCACATCTTCCAGTATGCTTTAAATCATCTCCAGATTAGTCATATTATTTAATACACGATAAATGCAATGTAGCCAATTGTCAAACTGTATTGTTTAGGTAATAATAACAAGAAAAGTATCTTTACATGTTCAGTACAGACTCAATTTTTTTCAAATGGTTTTGATCCTCTGTTGGTTGACTACATGGATGCAGAACCCCTGGATAGGGAGGGCTGGTTGTAATTTTATTTAATACTACTAGAGAGAGATGAGAGTGGAAAGTAGCAGTCACAGTATTTTTAAGCAAAAAGTAGAAAGCTAAGACAAAAACATTGAGTACAGGCCCTCTTCATGGCATTCTTCAAAATGCCAACCTAGTTTTGGAAGTGCCTGTACTTCTTTAGATAGAGAGACATTCCAACAAGGAAGTAGTTATTTTTGAATGACAAAGTTGTGGAACTCCAAAAGAGGATCAACTGTCTTTGAAGATAGCTCTTGCTTAAGGAAAAGTCTGCTGTTGTATGCACCATTCTTGTCAGCACTACCCATTGACATTATAATATTTTCTCAATGATCTACTTCCAAATACCCTCAAATGTAGAAGAAAGGGAGCTGCGACATTAGTGGACAAATGAAAAATACATAGGTCTTAGCAGGACACCAACTTAGATTCAAATAGTGATGCTACTAACTAACCACTGTGTGAATCTGGTCAAGCTTTTTAATTTATCTGAGCCTAAGTTTCCTTCCCTTTAAATGTGTACAACAGCATCAAACTCAGAAAGTTGTTATAATTATTATGCTAGATATAACATTCCTAGTAAGGTGCATATTATAGTAGGAATGCAGTGAAAGGTAGACAGTATTATCATTTACAGGTTTATTATTGAAATGTTGCATATAGTTTTTATTTTAGACTCTGCACAAACCATTCTTTCGAGGTAAGTAAAGCAAAGAGAAGAACCTCCTGTAATATAACTAGAAACAAATCTCTGTTAATTTGTTATCCTGGGCATCTTCACTTATAAAAACACTTTAAAAGTAGAAAGGGCTTATTTTTAAAAAGAAAGTTTAGTGCACTACAATTTTTTCTTAATAATAAAATCCAGGAAATAGCAGATTCTGTTTTTTCTTGTTTCATATGGAAGCTTGAAATAAGAGATATTTCAAGAAAATTTTAATAAATAAGTAAAGGTAGACAACTCCAATCCCACTGCTCATTTACATTCCCCAATTTCTGATTGAATTCCTCAACAGGAGTCCCATAAATCTCCTGCAATGGGGGCTTCCTGTAGAGCACACTCTGTGACAAAATTAGAGGAGATGATTGCATATAGACTTTAAAACCACATGAAGTACAGATCTTCAACTCAACCAAGAAAAGGGGATTTTTAAGAAAGGGATTTTTTTTGAAGCACTGAGCTTCAGTTTGTGGATATTAAAATGATTTCACAGCAGCGGTTAAAAATCTACTTCCAATTTGGTGGGGGTGGTGAATTACAAAATTAAGGGGACTCTAAAATGAGTAAGCTTATTCCTTATTGTCCCATCCCCCAGCACTCATGATGAGAAGCGGAAGAGAAACATGAAAAAAATCATTTGTACCTAATGTAATTAATAATAATGAGAATGAGATGCTATAAAAAAATGAGACAAATTCCATACCAAACACAGTAAAAGGATAGGTGCTCACATCTCACGTTGCATATCTGTTTGATTTTTTGTTTGTTTGTTTGCACAGCACTGAAAGGTCCTAGGTACCACAGAACGCTCCTCAGTTTTTCTGTGTGCCCTAAACCTGTAAGACACAGGAAGGGATTAAAGGGGTAGTGAAAGCTGTTATAATTGTAATTTACTCACACGACAATCATTTTGCCCAGGGAGACTTAAATAAAAGAAGGCATTTTTCTTGTATTTTGAAATGTCATAGCATAAATATGCACATAAATAACCACTGCATAGGCGTTTCATTCAAAGTTAGTGGATGGAGGCCCCACTGTTATTCTCTGGGCCAACAACATTCTTTAGTTCTTCCCATAAGTGAGTAAATAGCCTTTTCATAGCCCATTGGGGGCTTCTCTGATTCTCTACTGTCGTTTACAGAAACAAAGTCTTTATTCTTGCTTCTGATATTTGTGTATATTAGTATGTTCTTTTGATTTTGGCTTTTAAATTGGCCTTGTCTGACTTGTAACAACTTCGATTAGCACTGAGCTATTAATACAAAGGTCAGTAAATCCCCTTAAAATGAAGAATGCAATGAAAGGTTAAAGGTTTATTGATTTCTATTTATAATTTCTATAGAAATGTTCTCAGTGGTGAGCAATATAGTTTAATGTAAGAATGATGTAGACAATTGAAAGCTGTTCATGAAACTTCTTTCCTCTTCTTCCTGAACACCTACCTAGTATGAACTTTTCCCAGCCTCCTATAAAACTATGTGACTGAGTTTTAACCAATGGAATGTGAACAGAATTGACATACACAAGTTCCCTGCATTGCCCATTAAAAAACCTCAAAGTACTGCTCTCCATGTTTTTTCCTCATTTCCTGGCTTGATGCAAGTGAACATGGGAACCTCGGAAGTCATGTGGACTGCCAGCTGGCCAGGAACACCATACTGCTCTGTGAACAAGAAATAACTTGATGTTAAGATTTGAGGGTTCATTTGTTACAGTAGCTAGCTTTATCTCAACTAGTGCAGATGACAAACATAAACTTGTACTCTTTCAGCTTTTGTCCTTATAATATTCTTTTACTCCATGTTCTCAAACGGGCAATTTTGCCCCCTAGAGAACATTAGGCAATGTCTAGAGACATTTTTTGTTTTCACAACTGGGAGGTACTACTGGCATCTAGTAGTATGCTGATAAATATCCTACAATGCACAGGATAGACCACCCTCTTTCCAATATAGACTTATGTAGTCCAAAATATAAATAACCTCAGTTAAGGAACCCCTCTAAGCTTGGATGAGACTACCATACAGTTCTCAACAAGCCATTTGGTTCAGCAAATGGTTTGTTCTTCCTATTTTTTCTCTAAGTTTCTTGCTTTTATAAATAATGAACAAATTGATTTTATTTTTTGGCTTCCTATAGCAAAATGAAAAATTTGCACAAGAATATGGCCTGTTTCCCAGCCTCTCTGCGACCCCCCTCAGTCCACAGCTGTCACATACTTGCGAACTCCATGGGAAAGTAGGAGGATTGTTTTCTTGTTTGTCACTATTGTCTCAGACCCTAGAACAATGTCGGGTACATATGAAGAACTGAATCAATACTTTTTGAGTGAAGAATTGTGTTTTAGAAACCACAGGGAGTAGTGGAAACTGGGCATTCAAGGAGCAATTGTCCCATTTCAAGGGCAGCAGCTATTCAGTTCTTGCAATTGTTTGGAGAAGGAAACCTGGGTTAACTGATTTTATATAGTCTTCCAATTTTAAAATATTATCTATTTAGAAAATTTACAAACACTGCACAGGCACCACTGTTTATACCAGGCAATGTACGTCTCGTTCTGTGAGTCTCGTTTTGCTCCAGATTTCCCACCTTGCACTCAGTTAATATTAATAATAACAGGAGCTATTGGGCTCCTACTCTGTCAGGCACGGCTATCAATTAGCTTTTTCAGCATAAAAACTACCGTCAAAGAATTAAAACAACAATTTTTAATTTATCTCAAATGAGTTGGCAACAGAGACGGCTTAGCTGGGTGTTTCTGGTCTTGGCTGGCTCTCTTGTATGTCTACAGTCAACATTCAGTCAACTAAGTGGTTATGCTCTGGGGGGTTGGCTGGTTGTCCTCGCAGATGTTTGGGGCAGCTAAGCCATATGTTTGTTATCCTCCAGCAGGCTAGCCTGAGCTTGTTTACATGGCAGCAACAGTGTTCCAAGAGAGCAAAAGGAGATGTGCAGGGCTTCCTGAGGCTCAGATTCAGAACACTTCTGTTGTATCCCATTGTCCAAAGCAAGTAATAACACAAGCCCAGGTTCAAGGGGTAAAAATAGAGATTTCGCCTCTTGACATAAGGAACTAAAATGTTATGTTGCAATGAGATGTGGATACAAAGCATAATTGAGGTCATTTGTGCTTAAACTCTACTACATATGCTATTTAATTGCTTTGTGTTGATGATGTCATTTAATCTTTATCACATTCTTGAGAGGCAAGTTGTCTTAGTCAGTTCTGGCTGGTATAACAGAATACTATAGACTGAACGTCATAAACAACAGAAATTTATTTCTCACAATTCTGGAGACTGGAAATTCAAGACCAGGGTGCCAGCATGGTCCAATTCTGGTGAGGGCTTTCTCCTGTGTTGAAGACTGCCAACTTCTTCCAGTGTCCTGCCTTGGTGGAAAGGCAGTGAGCTAGCTCTCTGACCTTTTCTTATAAGGTCACTGTTCAAATCCTATTCATGAGGGCTCCATTCGCATAACAGAATTTCTTCCTGAAGGTCCCACTTCCAAATACCATAACATTGTGAATGAGATTTTCCTTCCTTCCTTCCTTCCTTCCTTCCTTCCTTTCTTTCTTTCTTTTTTTCCCTTTTTTTTTTTTTTTTGTAGAGATGGTATCTCACTGTGTTGCCCAGGCTGGTATCAAACTCCTGGCCTTAAGCAATCCTCTCACCTCAGCCTCCCTAAGTGCTGGGACTACAAACATGAGCCACTACACCTAGTCAGGGATTAGATTTTGACATAAGAATTTTGGAGGAGACACAAAGTAAAGTCCATAGCACAAGTATTACTTCACATATTTAAAAGATGAGAAAGCTGAGGCTCAAAATGTTAAGTGACTTTGAAAAACACTCATAGCTAAGTCTTGAACTCAGATGTGCAGGCTGGGCAAGGTGGCTCATGCCTGTAATCCCAGCACTTTGGGAGGCTGAGGCAGGTGGATTGCTTGAGGCCAAGAGTTCAAGACTAGCCTGAACGAGATCTCAACTCTACCAAAAAATAAATAAATTGAGTGTGGTGGTACATGCTTGTAGTCCTAGATATTCAAGAGGCTGAGGCAGAAGGATTGTCTGAGCCCAGGAGGTAGAGGCTACAGTGAACCATGATCCTGCCACTGCACTCCAGCCTGGGCAACAGAGTGAGACTCTGACTCAAAAAAAAAAAAAAAAGATATGTAAATAATCACACGAAAGAGATTCCTTTAGGATTCTTCTGTATGCTTTTTCTGCTCTACTGTCACTATCTCATACCCCACCTCTTCCTCAAGGAGTGTAGTGAGGGTCTTGCTACCCACCTGTAGGTTGACCCAGTGCTAACTATTGTCCTGCATGGATTTCAGAAGATTGTTAGTGCTGGGTTTCTCTTTGCTGTATCTCAGAAATCTGTCAGCCTTCTCCTTCCTCCATGGTCTCCATGTCAGGCAGGGACTATCACCTGTTGACTCTTAGCCACCCTCTAGCTTTGGTGTTCACCTGTTAGTTACTTGTTCCTGGAGTCCTCACTAGAGTCCAATGGTAAGATCTAGTTCTAGATCCCTGTTCCAAGCTCTTACCATGCTCTTCTTCTCTGTAGCTAACTGTGAACATACAACTCTGTCCAATACATAGCCAAATTGAGTTCCCATGGAAAAATTTGGGGGCAAATGCCTAACACATCCTTCTAAATAGTGCCCCTATCTGCTGCCTAGAGATTTAAGAGTCCTGTAAGTCTTCCTTTATAGGCACTGTGAAGCTCTATCCCATCTTTAGTCTATGTATCACAGAGGCTGAAAATCCCAAATGTCCTCAGAAGGCTACAAGCATATTTGATGAATGCCTGGGGACTAGTTTCATGAATCCCGGGTTGTTGAATGGTAGACCTGCATATGTTGGAAAAGCATGATTGGTTTGCAAACTGTTGGGGACAAATGCCTTGTTTTTCTTCTGACTTGGTTTTGAATAGAGAGTAGGAGGTTGGGCGGGGACAGAGGGGGAGTTGAGCAAGAACAGGCATTGTTGTGCAGGGTTGCGGATGCCCCTACACGAAGTCTGAAACAAAAACCAGAGCCTCATTCGGCAAACAGCTTTCAGGATGAGTCATGGTGAGGGAAGTGGAGCTGGGTGTCCACTTTTTGTGCCGCCTGGGATCACAGCAAATATTTAAATGGTTGGGAAAGTAGAGTGGGTGGGAAACCAGAGGAGGCTAAGAAAGAGATGAGTTATAGGCTTCACTAACTTTAATGGAAGGTAAAAAAAGGAAAGTCTTTGTTCAACATTATTAATTTTAACCAGAGAAATAGCCTCCTTTGATTTTAGAAAGTGCTTGGAAACCCAGGGATCTGGAAGCTGTAAAAAGTCTAAGTTGGACCCCTCAACTCAGTGGCTCTTAGACTTGGCTACATATCAGAATCACTTGGAAAGCAAAAATCCCAATGCCCACGTTACTCTCTAGACCAATTACCTCAGAATCTGTGGGAATGAAGCCCAGGCATCAGCATTTTTTAAAACACCCCAAGTGATTCCAATGTGCAACAAGGGTGGAGAACCTCTCCTGTAAGTAAACCTGGACAAATAGTTGCTCTGTGATAAGACCCCCACCAGATATGCATGCCATAAAGAGTGACACGTAGTCAGAATCTTCAGGAAAAAGAGAACAATATCACAAAGTTCAATCTGTTTCCCTTCTAACAAATTGTTCAGTTTGGTTTAATATTTTAGGCCATTTCAAATTAAAAATGATGAGACTGCTCTATGTTCACTTTACCCTGGACATCTACTAGAGGGGCAATCACATCTTTGTTTTGTACTCCTAGACCTACTACTTCAGCTTCTGCTTTCAATATTTAATCTATCAAAACGAAAGAAATAAAACAGAAGTTCCTAGGCAGCTTTCTAGCTTGCTATTAGGTCTTATCATAAAATATACTGGTTTTAATGAATTCTGTGTTAAAAATACAAAGAACATCCCCTTCCAATGCTTTGTTTCACAATTCTGAAATTTGACTTAAAACTAAAATGAAAGATTTGATAAGTTGTCCTGGAAATAACTCCACCATTCAATAGAATAAATAGTGTTGTACAATAGCATCTAATGATAAAACAGCAGCAACAAACATCTTTGATTTCTATTAAGAAGAGGCTGCACATATAGGTCATTTGTTCATCTGATATCTATTTTTTATCCAAATGCAATCTAATCTCGATAGGGTCTAGGCTGTGCCTGTGGCATAATTCAGCAGCATTTTTTATTGTTAGTCATGTTATACAAACTTAGATGAAGAGCCTCTTACTCCTCCTTTGAAGCAATTTAGAACAAATATTACAAATAGTTGCTATTATAATTGTCAAAAATGATGATAATGATCCGGTCAGCCCACCCTTGTCCCAGGTGAAAAAGAAAATTTAGAATTGACTGGTTAATAAGAAATTTGAGTATTATTCGAACATTGGATCTTGTAGTAGACCCTCAGAATTTAATTTAATTTAGCTTGTAATTATATCTGTTATATCTATATCTAACTAATTGATACCTATACCTATAGCTATCTAATTTTAATACATAGTATACATATGCATTTTATAAATTTAATTTTTCTCCTCCATTGGCTTGGAAGTTACACATTTTTAATCTCCATTCCTTAATGTTTTAACACATATTGTTAAAGAAGTCTAATTGTAGTATCTCTTTTTGTAGAATGAACATTTTAATTGCATTCAACCTCTCTTTCTTACATGTTATTATGCCCAATATTTTAGTTCTATTTTGTTTTAATCCCCAAATTAGACATTAATTGGTTTTATACCATTACATTTTTATTTGTTTTCATTGTTTATCGATATTATCCATGTATATTGCTTACAGAGTCCAAAAAACTATAATACGTCTTAGGAAAAATAGCTATATACCGTCCCACGCCTCCCCATCATTTTCTGAATCTTAAAGGGGGTCATTTCCAATGCTGTTAGATCATTTCTTTGATTATACCACCATATTTCTAAGTAGCATACTTGTATTGCTGCTTCTTGATTTTTTGGTTTTCATGATTGCTTATTGTCTTTCCAGTGTGAAAAACAGGATGTTATGCCAATAATCATCATTATGTTATTATGACTACACAATCTCTAGTCCATCTGAGCTAGATAACATGTCACGGTCACACTTCATTTCCTGGAAAGGGCTTTGCTTTCCCTGAAGTTAATAATTGTTTTTCTTATTTTGTTTTGCTCTGCTTTTTGCTTACTTTTCTACATACTTATCACAAATTCAACCCTAAACTTTTCCCTTCTTAATATGCTTAAACTCATTCCAGAATAAGCTGGTTGTGCCATTTTCTTGAAGAATCTCACGTGTCATTATCTTTTTTGTCTTTTCTCTCAGGCCGGTCAAATTATCCTGAGAAATATACTGACAAGAATGTATAAGACTGGTTGTCACCATTCTGGGTGCCAGCAGGGAAAACTGAAGGTCTTAACATTTCATATGTAAACCTGGACTCAATCCTACTTTTTCAGGCAGTAGCCTTGTTTTCAGTCCAGAACTTTTCTGTTTTCTCTTTCCAAGATTTTTTTTTTAATGGCTCACATTTGGAGAGGCAGTTGCCTGACTGAATGGTAGGTAGGAGGTGGGGATGTGAGGATTGAATTGCTTCTTAAACAGACTTTCAACAGATTCTCTTGTTTTGAACTCTACATGCCCTTCCACTTCCAGAAGTTACTCACACTTCCAATTCAGGGTTGTGTAATAAAAACCAAATTCTTCTTGTCTTAAGATTCAACTCTCTTAGATCTGCAAATCAGTTAATACTTATTCCTCTGTTTTCTTTCCATCTTTCACAACTGTTCTCTTTCTCTTCTTTGTTTGCATTGTCTTTATGAATTCATGCATTTAAAAAATTCCTTTATATTTGTTTTAGTGGAACTTCAAGAAGCTGTAGAAGAAAATGAGTGAGTTTAATTTAGGCAAGTTAGGATGTATTCAAGTTAGGGTTACTGTTATTTAATGACTTTTTTTTAGATGTACCCATATATCTTCCAGTGTATTTGCTTACCATTCTTTCTGCATTTAGTCTTTTCATTGGGATGACTTTATTTTTCTTCTTAAAGCATATCCTTTAGACATTCTTTTAAAGAAGATTTGTTGTTGGTAAGCCCTCAGTTTATGTCTGCAAAAATATTTATTTCACCTTTTTTCTTGAGTAATAATGAATCATATGTTAAAATTCCATATTGACAGTTATTTTTCTCAGCATGGAAGATATTAATCCATTGTTATTGTTGAAAATGTGTCAGATCTTACTCTATTCTCTATGTCTCTCAATCTGCTTTATATTTTCCATGTCTACATCTCTACTGCAGTCTCAAAATTTTTTTCATGTTTCTCTTTAGCTGAATCTCTAATGCTGTCTAAATCATCCATTGAGTTTTATTTACTTCAGTAATTATATTTTCAGTTCCTAGAAGTAGTATTTAGTTTTTGCAGTCTATCTGGGAATATTTCATACTAAGCCATGTTATCACTTCTACTTTTTTATTATTTAATAACTTTAAATGGTACTTATTTTGTGGTATATAGCTAGTAATTCTATCCGAATTTTTGTAGGGTCTAATTCTGATTCTTGCTCATAGTAGATTATTTTCTCCATTTATTTTCTAATCTTGGATTGTGAGCTCTTATTTGATTGGTCTTTATCTAAGGGGATTCTGTGAGGACTGGAGTATGAACTCTCTGAAAAGGTGGAAGTTTTTTCTCCCAGGCAAATTCAGAACCACTTTAATTTCTTACATTTATTTGGAACCTCCTGAAATATGTAACTTGTGTAAATTTGAGCCACAAATCTGCAAGAAACAAGGCTATGGTCTCAAATTCTTAGAGAAGAAGGTTTTGTTTGTTTTGGTTTTCATATAGAGCTCAAGTCAGTTTGTCACTGCAAACAAATTTCTGTGCCATTTTCTTTTGCTAGTAGATTTTTTTCCATTTCACCCTTTCTTTGATCATGTACCTCTCTGAAGAATTATTAAGGACTCTCAATTCAGACCCCAAATCTGGTTTCTCAGGTAGCCAGAGAAACCAACCTCAGTTTCCTACCCTGGTTTCCAACTCTCACCGTATTTTTTGTCCCATGAGGCTTTTCTTACTTACTTGTAGGATCAACTATGCATTAAAAGTGATGTTTTCCCAGCATATCAAGTTGTTTTATTTTGGATGGCTTTGGATTTTTTTTTCTGTTTTTTTAAGCTAGCTATTCTGCTGCATTGCCAGAAATAGAAACAATGGTATACCTTGGTTAAGACAAGGAAATAAAAGAGGACTGGCGGCACAGATGAGAAGATGTTGAAGCTAGGAATTTGGATGCAGTCTGAAGGATAGGTTCAAGAAGGAATAAAATAATGGCTACTGAGAAAACATTAGATAATCCTAATTTGAGGGACAGTCTGTAAAATATCTCTCCTATATTCTTTAAAAATATTTAGGTCAAGAACACAAAAGAAGGCTGAAGAACTATGCCAGATTAAAGGAGATTAGAAAAATAATGGCTAAGTGTAAGGCATAGTTCTAGATTAGGGCCCTACACTAGAAAAAATAGCTATAAGGAACATTATTGGAATAACTGATAAAATTTGGATATGAGATGTGGATTAGAAAACATTATCATATTAATGTCCAGATTTTGATAGCTATAATGTGGTTATATAAAAATGTACTTGTTCTTTGAAGATATACACTAAATATATAAGGGTAAAGGGGCATAATGTTGCCAACTTACTATTAAATGGTTCAAAAATAATAATACACACACATATATACACATGCCTAGAGAAAGACAGAGTGTGCGGTCCAGATGGAGGCCCAAACTTTACCTGCTTGTAAACCACTCGTGTACCTACTCCTGACTTGTACGCCACATCTATATAATAAAATAAAGTTTACAAATTGAGCAGAATGCAAGTAATTGGTGAATCTGACCAAAGGGTATATGGAAATCCCTTACATAACTTTTGCAACTTTTCTGTAAGTTTAAAATTATATCAAAATAAAAAGTTGTTAGACGATGAAGAAGTGCTAAGGAAGCACCATAAGAAATGCCTATCTTTAGGTGAAGCAAGAAGGAAAAGAAGCAAGGGAAGAAGGCAAATAAGAAGTTACTGATGTAGGGAGATAACTAAGCAAGTTCAGTCGAACAAAGTTAGAAGAGTACATGTACAGGACAACATGTACCCCTGTTGCCCACACTAAGGTTCACAGATACATCAGAAAATATTTCAGGACAAAGGGAGTCTTCATATCCCTGCAAACAAGTGATGCAGTCACTTTGTGAAAACTAGGTGATTCTATGATTCATTGATTCACTTGGCAAATATATGATCCTCGTTTTTAAAAAAAATTCTGCTTTTGCCATATTAAAATAGCATCTGTGGAGTAACTATGGCCTGAACAGCAGGATCTGACATTTCTCCTTTTCAAGAGCAATGAATAGAACTATATTTTTAACCCAGAATAGTTTGTGATTATTGTAGAAATTTTAAAATTTAATTCTGTTAATGAGAATGATCCTTTGTCTTATAAGATTTAGAGTTTTCAAATTTAAGGCACCATCTCCACATCAAGCTTTAGATTATGCTAAAATTACAAAATATATAGTTTAAATTGATGATATCATGCACCAGCTATTTTATATCACTCTGTAGTGATTACTTTAGTATCCTTGTTGAAAAGACAATGATTTTGCTGAACAATTGGAATAGAGCTGATCATGACTTATTTCTTTAGTACTATAATTAAGATGTTTAAATAACCAGCACGACCTCCTGCTTTAGAGACGGTGGGAAAAGTTGGGGAAGGGACGACTATAGAATACTGCCTTTGAGGGGGAAAAACCCTACTTGGATTATTTTAAATCATCACAAATAACTTTATTTAAAAATTTAATACATAATTAATTACCATGGTCAAATAAGTGATATAAGCCAAGATATATGTAAAATGATCATGTAGGTATATTTCGTTAGTTAATTTTTAGCACAGGTGTTGGCAAACTTTTTCTGTAAAGGATCATATAGTAAATATTTTCAGCTCCACAGGTCATGCAACTAGTTCACTCTGCTGTTGTGGCATGAAAGCAGCCATAGCTCATATTTAATTAAATGGACCTAGTCATGTTCCCATAAACTCTATTTTTTAAAAAAATAAAGGCTATAAGCTGGGTTTTGTTTATGAGCTGCAGTCTGCCATTCCCTACTTTTAACATATAGTTATTTTGTACTGGAGTTCAGTTTATCTTAAGGAGAACTCAATACATGAAAGTGAATAATTTGCAAGATGTTTTTTAGTTTGAAAAAAATTACACTGGTTACTCATGTTCCCCAGTACTGTGTGTCAAGGACAAAAATAAGAAGGGCTAATTGTCAAAACTCAAACAATGAAAAATAATCTGTGACAATTTAAAGAAATAAAACAAAATAAAGTCCAAAACAAAGGAAAACCAACAAATCTAGTTTCTATTAAGAAACAATAAAAGATGGTCTCATTCTGCTATATTTTCTAACTGTTCCCAGCTTTCGTGCCCTTCCTTTACCTTCTGGGGGGTTAAAGGGTTTAAAGAGGTCAGTCCTTGGGCTCCACATCATTTTTTGATTGAAAATGTTTATTATTAAATGAATGAAGGATGAATGAATCAATCAGTATATGTCTGGTAACACATCTTCCAACTCAAAAATTACCTTTCACAAACTTTTAAGTTTGACATCAAGCATTATTAGCTCTCCTTGAGTAAAAAAGGTTTTCAGACAAATTACACATAAGCTCTGTCACTTGCATAGTATCTTCAAATAGAATGACAAGCAAGTCCAATCTGTTTTGCAAAGGAAGATCACTGTGCTAACATCATCCTCCCATTATACACTTACTGAGCAGCGATCTTTGAGGAGTATTAGGTATATTTCGATTATCCCAGCAGTAGTTTGCAGTTCAAGTTAATGTAATCACAAATGCATTTTTTTTCCAGGCTCAATACAAAATATTAGCCTGAGAGCATTTATTGTCTACAAGAAATTTATTGACTTACTATTAAGGCCATCTTCCAATGTTCTTCAAAATTGGTGTATATCCGTTTATCATTTATCAAGTGCTCATCCTGTACATTATCTCACTTGATCCATATACCAACCTTGTTAGATGTGCCACTTTATTCCTACATGCATCATAGTTAGGAAACTAAATAGGCTCTGTTTGGGTGGGGACAATGTCTGATTTGCTGTTGTATCCCCAGCACCTAGTACAACTACCAGTAGGTAATAGGAACACTGTAAATATTAATTAAATACATAAATAAGTGAATGAGAAAGCAAGGTACATTAAAATTCCAACCATAGAGATAAGAAAACAAAATTCAGAAATATTCAATGATTTGCTTAAGGGTGAAATGGTGGTAAGTGGACGTGGAACTGGAATACAGATGAAATGAAATAATGTATATAAATTGTCTAGCACAATGCCAGAGGCATACTAGGTGCTCAATAAATGTACCTTTGTGGTATCCTATGTACATATTCAAACACTTTAGTGTTCTTTCTACCATATCATACCCTAGTAATAGTGATAGTCATAGAAAGTAATTCAATATTTCAAGTAAGTTAAGTCTTGTCTATGAGATGGCATCTACCGAAGGGCAAATGCATTCCCAAAGGCTAAATAAGTTTCGTTTCTTCATTTTTACACATTATCAATGAGTTGATTTAAAACCTAAAGAAAATTAAATTGAATTTTATGCAAGAGCATAAAAATTCAGCTGTCAGCTATTCATCATATGCCAATTTTCCTGTGTCAAAGAGGAAAATTTTCATTTAGCCCCTGAAATCTATATAGGCTGTTGTTCCCTTTTGCAAATCCTGAGCCATTTACTCTGTAAATTACCCTGAATTGCAAACAAAAGTCCAGAAATAGGTCTGTGCAGATTCACACCAGTCAGGCAGCTTGGTAAATAGCCTTGCCTGCATCCTATTTTAAATGCCTTCATTATTAAGGATGTCATGTCATCCTTAGAGCTGATTTCTATTCAGTGAGCCCTTCATTTGATATTTCAAACATATCAAAACGGTTACTGCAGGCTTTACAGAAATTGTTTAGTCATATGACTGCTAAACCAAGCCATCTATTGATACAAAAGAACAATTTCCTTTCATATGCCGGCCATTTGGAAAGTGTCACATTTTAGTAGGGGCAGAGAATTGTCAGTTTTCCAATTAAGGCTCATATTTATTTTTTAAACCCAGATGAATTTTTCTTTTTTAACTTCCTTGAGGACTTTTAAAGGGAGTCTTTAGTGTTTGTAGTTTATTATCAGATGATTTTTTTACTGAAAGACTTTTTAAAGGAGTGATTTTTAGGACAACAGAATGAGCTTTCCAGACAACCTCCTCATTCTAAAGCCATTCGCCAGCATCTTACTTTTCCCCCTAAACTTTATTGAGATATAATTGATATACAAAATACTGCATATAATTAATGTATACAATTTGGTGACTGTGGACATATGTATACACTTATGTCACTGTCACAACAATCTAGCATCCTACTTTTGTCACAAACATTGATATTGATCTTTGAAAAGACATCCCTAATTTGCTTGCCTTTAAACATCAGATTGATATCTTAGAGAGTAGTTTGAGAAAGATGCTTGAAATAAGAATAGCCAAAGATAAAGTCAATGTCAAGACAAATAGATTTGACCAAGATCATTCAGCAAGATTTGAATTCTGGTTCCTTTGCCTCTGGTGCCTTTGTTCTTCCCACTACAATAGACTGGGAAAGATTCAAAATTTGCCCCTCAAACAATCCAAAAAGAAAGTCATTAGTGATTAAGAGCTAATGGAGACCATTGAAAAAATCCAAAACTGTAGACATCTACATTGCCAAAGAATGGACAGCTCTGAAGGGCAATAAGCCTTCCTGAGTAAAATACATCATAATCAACAACATGGACAATACAACAACTAAAGATAAGGAAGACTGTCTCTTATTGTTTTACTTCTTTCTTTTTTTCTCAGCTGATTTACAAAAAGATACACTGAACTATTATATGTACAGATAATTAAAGATGAACTACAGAGTCATTATCATTGTGAAAAAATGTTGAAAAGTAAACTCAGTGTTCTAAATTTTTTAACTTTCTGGGAGTATCCTTTTCTTGATTTCCAAATAAGATTATTGCCTGGAATATTTTTTTCTCTCAATTGGTTCTAAGAAATCCCTCAAAAGCAACAATACTGGTTGTTCCAAATGCAACTTAGTCTCCAATCATGTTTTTTAGAAATAACATTTACCAATTTTTTCCAGATTTCTCACCCAAAAACTGAGAACAATCCCTTTCTCTTGTTCCCTAAGCATCATAATCACAAACTGTCTCCAAACTCTACTGAAGACTTGAGGATGTTGTAAGGAAATTAATTCTAATACAAAAAAAAGAGAACTTACAATTGCTTATCAAACCCCACTAGTACTAGAGTTACATTACAAGAAGCCCTCTGTTGCTTTCCTTTCTTAGACTCCCAAGCTGTGAGCCCAGTCTCTGAGCAGTTCCCATATTGTTTTCAGAGTCTCAAAGACAAACCAGTTACCACCATAATTGAGACAAATTATTTAAAATTCCATAATATTTAAATAATTTATCTGCAGCACTGACACTATCTTTAACATTATTAAACAGAATTTAGCACTCCAGCCTAAAGTAATGGCATGTGAATTACTTCATTAAGGCTGTTTACTTTACACAGGTATAACTAAAGCAATGTTACAAAAGATATGCAATTAGATGATTTGAAGTTTACACTCTAAAATGTAATAAATTCCAGTATAGTATTCTCATTAAAAATGTGAAGTTCCACATCATCATCCATTCTGCTGCAAAAATATTAAGAATTAATTAATTATGTTACTTGACACAACCAGAATTCACCGGTTTAGAAAAAGTAGATGATTTCATATTTAAAATTTTAGACCCTATATAGCTTCATGAATTATATGAAGATAGGTCTTCCTTCTTTGAAAAGAAAAGAAAAATTAGTCCATGGTTATTTAACATCACATAAAGTCCCACTTTTTAAATGTAATAAATTTCAACACTTTTTACATTTACACTAACTTTTAAAATAGGTAAACAGTTGAAATATAAGCTAAAATAAATAACAAATTCCTAAATTTCTTTCTTCCTTCCTTCCTTCCTTCCTTCCTTCCTTCCTTCCTTCCTTCCTTCCTTTCTTTCTTTCTTTCTTTTTTTTTTGAGTTGGAATCTCACTCTGGCGCCCAGACTGGAGTGCAGTGGCATGCTCCCGGCCACCGCAGCCTCGACCTGCTGGGCTCCAGTGATCCTTCCACCTCAGCCTTCCAAGTAGCTGAAACTACAGGCGTGCACTACCATGCCTGGCTAATTTTTGATTTATTGTGGAGACGAGGTCTCACCAGGTTGCCCAGGTGGGTCTTGAACCCGCGGGCTCAGGTAATCCACTTGTCTCGGCCTCCCAAAGTGCTGGGATTACAGGCTGAGCCACCAAGCCTGGCCAAGTCCTCAATTTCAATTGTGAATTATCTACTTGGGTATTGAGCCATCAAATCCTTAGTTCCCTAAGGGTAATACCAGTTTAAGATTGAGTGTGTCATTCTCAGCACTCTTCCTGACCAAAACTGTCCACCTCATAAATTTCCCCACCATCTACATGCAAATAAATCTACCTACATATAGGTATTTCTCCATTTTGTATTTCTCTTCTGATTTTTAAACCATTTGCTTATAAAATGACTCTGCTTGGACACACATTGGGTATCTTAAATTTAGTGTTTTCTACTTCTTAAAATTCTATTGACCATACAGGTATGTATTTCAACATCTCTCTCAATTTATAGTTACTGAAGCAAGAAACCTATTTGCTCTTCACTATTTTTAACCATAACACCTTTCCCCACCACCACTACCATCACCACACACATCCACTTAACCACCAAAGTCTGGCCATTTTACTTTATCATTATTTCTTACTTCTATCACCATGTGGTTCTCAACTTTAGCTGAACATAAGGAATGGCTGGAGAGCTCTAAAAATTAGTAATGCAGAACTTCTGCTATTGACCAAGATGGACTAACAGAGTCTAGATTTACTAACCTGTCTAGAAGATAAACAACAGATTCAAGAAACTGAATGAACTTCATGCACAAGAAACACCAAGGCACATTATAATGAAATCATTTTAAATCATAAATTTAAAAATTCTAAAAGCAGCTCAAGGGAAAAATACATTATATAAAGAGAAACAAAGATAAGAGCTACAACAGACTTCTCATTAAAAATAATGCAAGTCAAAAGACCATGGAGCAAAATATCTCAAGTATTCGGATAACAACAACAACAAAAACTGTCCTCTTAAACTCCTACAGCCAGTGAAAATGTTCTTCAAAAGTGAAGGTGAAATAACTGTTTTTTCAACATAAAAAAAACTGAAATCATTCATCAACAGCAGAATTGAACTATAATAGTGTTAAATACAAGCACTGTAAGCAGAAGAAAAATGCTATCAGATGAAAATCTGTATCTACACAAAGGGGTGATAAGCACTAGAAATAGTAATTATGTGGGAAAATATAACTTTTTATTATTTTACTTTCTTTGAAAAGTGATTGATAATTCGAATCAAAAGATTATAGCAATTTATTTTGGGATCTAATACAGGAGAATGGAGAAGCAGAAGGAAAGAATCAGTAAACTTGAAAATGGAACAATAGGAATTACCCAATCTAAATGACAAGAAGATAATAGACTGAAAAAAAATCAGAACTAACAGGAAAATCTTCAACATTTGGAAACTAAACAGTGTACTTCTTAACAATTTAAGAATAAAAAAAATATCAAGGGAAACTCAAAATGAAAATGAAATACAACATATCAAATTTTGTGAGCTGTAACTACAGGGAAATTTATGTCACTTGTTTACATTAGAAAAGAGGTTAAATCTCAAGTGACTAGTCTAAGCTACCATGTCAAGAAACTAGGAAAAGTAGAGCAAAATAATCCCAAAGCAAGGAGAAGGAAAGACATGATAAAGGTGAAAGGAGAAATCAATGAAAGCAAAAACAGAAAAAGTATAAAGAAAAACAATGAAACAAAAAACTAGTTACTTGGAAACAATAGAATCAACAACCTCTAGCAAGACTGACAAAAAGGTGAGAAAAGACACAAATTCATAATATAAAAAAAGTACATCAAAGGAAAATAAAGGACTACTTTGAAAAACACTACTCATATAAATTTGGCAATTCAGATTAAATGGACCTATTCCTTGAACAATACAAACCACCACAATTCACCCCATGTGAAATAGATTATTTAAATAGACTTGTGTCTATTAAGGAAATGGAATTCATAATTAAAAACTGTCCAAAAAACCCCCAAATCTCCAGGTTTGACTGGTTTAACTGGAGAATTCTATAAAATGTTTAAAGAAGAATTAATACCAATTCTACTCAATCTATCCCAGAAAACATAAGAATGAACAAAGTATAAGTGAACAAATCTAAATTTATCTTATAAAGCAAGTAACTATCTGATACCAAAATCAGAAAAAGACAATACAAAAAAAACTATAACTAAGTATGCCTCATAAATATAAATGATAATGTTCTTAACAAAATATTTAAAACTACTATCTATCAATACATAAGAAGAATTACATACCATGACCAAATGGAGTTTATTTCAGAGAAGCAAGGATGATTTGATAGTCAAACATCTGTTAAAATTCACCATACCAACAGACTAAAGAAGAAAAATATCTCATATGATTGTATCAACTGATACAGAATGAACATTTGTCAAAGTTCAATATCCATTCGGTATAAAAACCCTCAGGAACCAGTAATAGAAGGAAATTTCCTCAACTTGGCAGACAACATCTACCAAAAAGAAACCCAATAAACCTGCAGTTAACATCATACTTAATTATGAAAGATGGAATAATTTCACCGTTAGATGAGGAAAAAGGCAAAAATGTCTGCTCTCGTCATGGCTGTTCACATGCTACTGGAAATTTTAGCCAGCACAATAAAACAAGAAAAGGAAGTAAAAGGCACACAGATCTGAAAGAAATAAATAAAATTGTCTTTATATGTAGATGACATTATGGTCTACACAGAAAACATTGAGGAATCTGCAATAAAATTTCCAGTCACAGTATATAAGATCAGTATCCAAAATTACTTCTATTTCTGTGTACTAGCAATGAATTGTGAAAAATCAAAATTTAAAAATACAATATTATTTACAATGGCTCTAAAAATAAACACTTATGTGTAAATCTAATAAAACATGTATAGGATTTGGATGTTGCAAACTACAAAATTCTGATCAAAATCAAAGTTCTAAATAAATGGAGAGACATTATGCTCATAATTTGGTAGACTCAAAACAGAAAAAATAAGTCAATTCTTCACAGCTTGATTTACAGGTTTAACCCAATTACTATATTTATTATTATTATTATTATTATTATTATTATTTTGAGTTGGAGTCGCACTCTGTCGCCTAGACTGGAGTGCAGTGGCACACTCCCAGCCACTGCAGCCTCGACCTGCTAGGCTCCAGCAATCCTTCCACCTCAGTCTTCCAAGTAGCCGGAACTACAGGCGAACACAATTACTATAAAAATCTCAGCATGACTTTTTTGTAGACATATACAAGGCTATTCTAAAATTCATATAGAAAGACCAAGAAACTAGAATAATTAAATTTAAAAGACGAAAAAGAAAACAGGAATAATCAATTTATCCTATTTCAAGAATTATTATATGGCTACAATCATTATCAAGACTGTGTTGGTATTGATGGAGGGGTAGACACATAGGTCACTGGAACAGAATAGAAAACCCAGAAACAATTCTATACAGTCATATAGAGACAACTGATTTTTGGCAAAGGTGTAAAACAACTTAATAAAGAAAAGGATAGTCTTGTCAACGAGTGATGCTAAGGTAATTGAGAACATAAGCAAAAATGCGAACCTCAAACCAAACCTCATACTTTATACAAAAAGTCACTCTAAATGAATCACAGATTTAAACATAAAACTTTATAAAAATTTTTAGGATACAATACTGGAAAAAATCTTTGAGACAAGACTTGGTGAAGAGTTCTTAGACATGACACCAAAAGAGTAATTCATAAAAGAAAAAAATTAAAATGGACTTAATCAAAATTTATAACTTTTGTTTAGTGAAAGACCTTGTTAAGAGGGTGACAAGATGAGTTACAGAGTGGAAGAATATATTTACAGACCACATACCTGAAAAAAGACTCATATGTAGAATGCAAAAAGAACTTTCAAAACTCAACAGTAAAAAACTAGCAGTGCAGTTAGAAAATGGGCAAAAACATGAAAATACATTTTCCCAAAAAGGATTAAAAGATGACAAATAATCACATGAAAAGATGTTCACCATCACTAGCCACTGAGGACATGAAAATAAATATCATGATGAGCTATCCCTATATACTCATTAGAATAACTAAAATAGAAAATAGTGACAACATCAACTGTTTGCAAAGATTCAAAGAAACTGAACCTCTCATACATTGCTGGTTAGAATGTAAACTGGTTCAGTCACTCTGGAAAACAAGTTTGCAGTTTCTTAAAAATTTAAACATACACTTAACATATGACTCAGCGATTGAAGTTTGTTGGGCATTGATCCCAGAGAAATGACATTTATGTTCTCACAAAAACTTGTGCACAACTGTTTATAGCACCTTTGTTTTCAATGGTCAAAAACTGGAAACAACCAAAATGTTCCACAATGGGTGAATAGTTAAACTGTGGTACATACATACATACCATGGAATATTACTCAGCTACAGCAACAACAACAACAACAAAACTATTGATACAAACAAGAACTTGGGTGGACCTCAAGAGAATTCGCCTCTTATAAAGAATGCTCAACACATTTAATAAAAAGTTGTGCTCAATTACTTCAGATCACCTTTTCTTTCTCTGAGATTGAAACATATCATACACACACACACACACACACACACACACACACACACACACATATATGTACACACACATATATATGTATTTACCCTTTGGTATTTCTGGGACTATAAATACTTGCTATAGTATTTCATACTTAATTAGTGCTTGTCTTTCCTTATTTGGTGGTTTTAATTAAGAAACTTTGTTTTTTCTTAGTAACTGTACAATGTCTACATTGATTTATAAAAGCCAATATCAAAAGGAATATTTTATGATTCCATTTATATAACATTCTTGAAATGTCAAAATTATAGAAATAAGAAACAGGTGAATGGTCACCAGAAGTTAGGAATGGTGAGGGGTGGTAAGGAGTCAAGTAAAACTATAAAGGGATACCACGAGGGAGATCTTTGTGTTGATGGAATAATTCTGTATCTTGTTTTATGTGGTTGTTACATGAGTAGGCACATGCATTGTACCATTAAAAGAAAAAAAGCAGACTTATACTAACTGAACAAAGGCATTACAAAACTACAGTAATCAAGACAGTCTCACACTATGTAACTCAAACTTACATAGTTTGAGTTTAGAATACCCAGAAGGTTTTTTTTTAAAAATAAAAGTTTGAAATACTTGCCCTCCCATATGTTACTTGGTACTAAAATATCTTTCAAATGTAAAAAATATCTTTCATTCCACACTTAGAAATGAGGTTTCAAACACAATATTGTGGTGCTATAATTATGGGTGAATGAAGAATAAATAAGATAGTTTTCTTCAGGATTGCCACCTATACAATGGTTTAGGACAAATTTCACAAGTCAAACAGTATCAGTGGTAAGGAATAAGTTTCAGTGGGGGAAAGAATACTCACAAGGTCAGGGCCAGCCCTCAGAGATTATTATATTCCCTAACCTGTCCATCATCCAACAGGGGAACATTTCTAGACCTGGCTTGGGTTTGACTCCAAGTAAGAAAAGAACCTTTTACTCTTGGGTCTCTCTTCCTATGAAGCAAGTGTGAAATGGTGATCTTGTCATTGAATGAATCAAAGAGACAATTTGGAGATAGAAATCTGGATTTAGATTACTAGCTACCCCAGTACCTGGGACCTGTGGAGTCTTTGAGGTGCTGTAGTTCTCTGTGTGTGTCTGGCAACAGAGGAAAAAAGAGGTTGGGCAGGAAGCCACCAGTGCCATTGCAAGCTTAGCTTGGGTACTGTCCCTTCAGCTGGGAAAAGATAGATTCTCCCAGATTCTAGGCAGCTTATTGTCCAGGCAACCTAGTGTGGGTACCTGTGTCATGTTCAGATAAGCCTGCATTTTTGCATTACAAATACTTTTCTTTCAGGTTTTTTGTTTTTGTTTTTGTTTTTATTTTGGAGTGGAGGGGAAGGACTGGGGTAGGAAGGGAGAAATTAGATAAGAAAGTCCAATAATATACAACTGTAGGATGAAGAAAAACCACTTGAAGAAGAAAATGAGATCCTGGAGACCCTGACTCCAAAATGCATTGTTTCCCATTTTGTTTGGAAACTCCCTGCCAAATGCTAATGAAGAGGAAGGAAATCCACAAGAAAGAATGTATGTCAATATTATCTTCTAATTTTAAAACCTGAAGACCTAATGTCACACTATATGCACTTAACAAATCCCTGCTTCTCATAATGGCCCCAAAAGCACTTGGTCAACCTGTTTATCTTCTTGAAACAACATTCTTTCTATTGCTTTAATGTATATAGACACATTTTTCCATCCAACATATCTTATGATTATCGCTAACTTAGATTTGAGAATCCCAGGGCATTAGGAACCACTGCCCTGGAAATTTACCTTAAAACATTTCTATTCTACAGTCATATAGACAAACTCTCAAATCCCTTACTGAAAGTTAAATCAATGTAGATGTCATGCATCTATGAGTTACTAAAAAACAAAGTTTCTGAATTGAAACTAGCAAATAAGAAAAGGCAAACATGAGCGAATTATAAAATACTATAGAAAATATATATTGTCCCAGCAATATCAAAAGTTAACCATACATATAAGATATATTTCAATTTCAGAGAAAGAAAATGTGATTCTGAAGTAATTGAGCACAACTTTTTATTAATGTGCTGAGCATTCTATATTTCAAATTTTTAAATCTTTTTAAATTTTCTCATTTTACACATAAGATATTTTCACATGAAATTATCACTACAATCCTTTGATTTCAGCTTTTGATTGTCCAATAGATCAATCTTGGCATTTGCTTTTAACTAGTATTTCTTGGCTTAACCAATACTGGCATTATTTTCAGAGCTGGCTTTTTAGGCTGCTTAAGGAGGTCTCGACTAGCATATGGTGTTTCTTGCAAGGATTTTAAATATTAATTTGCAGGGTAATTGAGAAAGGTGTCTTGATAAACAACAGCTTTTAATATGAATACATGTCTGTGAGCAACTCCTTACCAGAAAACTTGGCCATTCTTTATCCAATGGACACTTGGGCTCGTATTTCCTGTTTATAAATGTATTCACTCATGTAAGAACAACTGGAAATGAGGTTGGATCTATATCTTTGCTATATTAGTTAGTTTAAGAGACAAAATAATATTCATTTTCTTGACCCTAAGGACTTCCGCTTGCCTGTGCAAGAAGAGTGAACACTATCTCAATTAGCTTTGCATGGTTTATTCTTGGCAGTGTTAAGGGACAACATTAATTGATTTGAGGACAAAAAGCTCATAGCTCTTCTTAATGAATATTGCCCATATCTTGAAATACAGAATTAGCAATGCACTTCTAAAAAGTAGTTTAATTTAGACAGAAAATAGCATTTCATAATCAATATAGAATCAGGCAGCTGAGACCCAAATGCAGTCCAAACCGAAAGTATACACATATTAGGCCCTCTAAGTAGATAGATTGCAGGTCTGCCTTTGCGAATACGATTTAATGTTCCTCATTTTCCTTCAAAGAAATGCAGTCAACATGTTTCTTCTCTCTAGGCCCTGTGCCAGGCACATGCTGTGCAGGCGCTGTCAAAAGTGGATGTCACCTCAGCTAAACTCATTTTCAGTCCCGAGGTTCCATCCCTTTTTTCCCAATGTTTACTCTTCCTGCTATTGCCTTGAAGTAACCTCACTATTCATCTTTCAGAGAAGAGAAAACAATCTCATTTATCAATTATTAAGTAGTAACCAATACTGCAGGCCATTGTTTGCCTTTCTTGACCAGCCATTCACCACTCTAGTGACATGGTGATACTTCATTTACCTTGGACCACACATCAGGGGCCTCCAGAAGGTGATTAATCATTATTCTGAGGCAACAGACCACACACAACATCCTGAGAAAGTGATGACAGAAGGGTTCACGATGAAGTACAATTTCATAAGGCCTTTCCCATAAAACTGAGTTGATGACGGAGTTCGCCCTCTTTCCCTTTGTCTCCAAATTGTCTCATATTTTAAAATTAACGTCTACCAAGGCCTAAATAAGGAACTGCAATAGCTGATAGCCTAAAACTTTGAAAATAAATGTTGGTAGGAATCCTTTGATTTATATAAACTACTAGAATATATCAAAACACACAGATATTTGTAGTGGATCATCAAATGCCAGTATAGAGATCATTAATCTCTTTGGGGAAAAAACATCTTGAACTTTCATAGATAATCACTTTGTCTGTGCAGTCACTTGGCAAGGATTTGTTGAATGTGTATGTGTCCAGTATGTCTGAAGCCTCAAAGAGGAGGGAAACAAAAGTCACAACTCTAGTATTATCAAATAGCAGGTCAACAAGCTACATGGAAATCCAAAGTTATTTTAGTTATTTTAAAGGGGATCTCAGGTAGAGTTCTAAGCCAAAAAGTGAATTTTTCTCAAGCTATAGTTTATATAGGTAATAATAATAAAATAATGATGATGATGATGATGACAGACACTATTGACAAAATTAAGGCACTTGGAAGTTTCACAAGTTGCTCAAGATCACAAAGGGAGCATAGAAAAGAATGTAAAAACAATTTAAGGGTTTTAAAGGCCTAGAATATTTGCTTTATCTGCAATCTGGATAAACTGAAAATTGTGTTTGTTGCCTCCGTTTCTTCATATGTAAAACAAAGAATTACTAAATGAGACAATGTGTAAGTAGTACTTAATAGCATAAATAGCACACAGTAAATCAGTGTAACGGGTGGTCTCTACCACAGATGAACAGTTTGTTTCAGGTGTAGCATGGTTCCTGTAGTCTTAGTATCAGAGATTGATAACACATTGCAGGTGAACTTGAACAAATCAAAGCTTTCATCTTAAAAAAATATAAAAACTAGCCGGGCACGGTGGCTCAGCCTGTAATCCCGCGCCTTTGGGAGGCTGAGGTGAGTGGATTGCCTGAGCCCGCGGGTTCGAGACCCGCCTGGGCAGCGAGACCTCATCTCTACAATAAATCAAAAAATTAGCCGGGCGTGGTAGCGCGCGCCTGTAATTCCGGCTACTCAGAAGGCTGAGGCCGAAGGATCGTGGAGCCCAGCAGGTCGAGGTTGCGGTGGCCGGGAGCGGCCACTGCACTCCAGTCTGGGCGACCGAGTGAGACTCCAACTCAAAAAAAAAAAAATATATATATATATAAACTGAGCTGAAGAACCACCTGATTGATATATCTAAGCCAATGATTCTCAGTTTCCCCCAGGAACACTCAAAGATACTTTTGATTGTCACAACTTTGGGAAGTGCTGTATGTCTAGTGGGTCAAGGTCGGGGATGCGATTAACCTTACAATGCACAGAACAGCCCTCTATGGCAACGTATTATCTGTCCTAAAAGTAAACTCTGGTCTAAGGTAATCAGATAAATTAGGAAACCAATTTTGCTTGTGTTGTAATAGAACCATTGAGGTTGTCAGATGTAGATGTGGGGTTTTTAAAAACATAAATGTGCTTGATTGAAAACATGGAAATGACTGGGCACCATAGCATGTTTCTTCAATACAATGTCTCTTTAAAAATAAAAACTCAAGCCGGGCTCGGTGGCTCAGCCTGTAATCCCGCTCTTTGGGAGGCTGAAGTGAGTGGATTGCCTGAGCCTGCGGCTTCGAGACCCGCCTGGGCAACTTGGTGAGTCCTCATCTCTACAATAAATCAAAAATTAGCCAGGCATGGTAGCACACGCCTGTAGTTCTAACTACTTGGAAGGCTGAGGTGGAGGGATCGCCGGAGCCCAGCAGGTCGAGGCTGTGGTGACCAGGAGCGGCCACTGCACTCCAGTCTGGGCAACAGAGTGAGACTCCAACTCAAAAAATAAATAAATAAGTAAATAAATAATAAAAATAAAATCTCAGATGTTATTTTAGAGCAGCAGCTTAGATAAATAAAAATGGAAAGATTTTAACATAGAAATTTGTTTTAACAAATAACAAAACATTAGACTATTTTCTAGGTTTGAATGCAAGACTATGGGGGTTATACCAGCTTTGGATACTTATAAAAAGACTAAATTCAAAGAGCGTCCCTACAGATGTATCTTGGTCATTTAAAATTCAAGAGACAAGAAAAAATGGACTTAAAACTCAATGGATTTGAATAAGATTTTAATTAAAAAGCCCCCCCCCCAAAAAAAAGAGCTTCAATCAGGGAAGAGTGGCAATTTTGCTTTGTGAGGCTTTTACTTTGTTTATAGAGATGCACACATACAAAGTGACTAAATACAAAGAAGAGGGTCATTGTGACCCAAAAAGCAAATATCACAATGTCGGTGTTTTAATTAAAGATGGCACTTAGGGACATCAGACTGGTGGTGAAAACTAAAGAGGCTAATATTCATTTATGGGCAAATAAAGATTTTGTTATCTTTACCATTCTGAACAACAAAAAATAGATTAGAAAAGAACTGTGACTTGCTTTTGATACATTTTACAATTCACAAAGTACTCTGATATTATCTCATTTACTTATAGAATAATATAGGAAAACTTATTTTTTCATAATGACTGTTTTCACCCAGGTGTTCCAAATACTTGGCTTCTGGTAATGGAGCTCTATTGAACTACTGAATGAATGTGTGGATTCCAAGAGCTCAAGTGGCAGTAATTATAGTCTAAAAACTTCTAACTCACTAATGGTAGTTAGAAGTAGATAGAAGACATAACCTACATCTGAACACAGATCATCATACCACCAACTTAATGCACTGGGAAACAGTAAGTGGATAACTCTAGCTGCTGAGATTCACAGGGAGCCATATAAAACTAAATAAATCACTTATAAAGGCTGTAAACTTGCCAGTGAATCAATTACAATATATTTGCAATTCCTTTCTCTTTGTAACTAAACTAACAGTACTGGGGACTTGAAAAATAAGCTATCATTGATTGCTTAAAAATCAGTTCTTGAGGTGGTGAAAGACACCCCAGTCACCATTCATTAGCAAGGCCTTCATTATATCATTTAAAGCATGCATTTGTTAAATAGTAAAAAGGATTCTCTACATAGAAACATTATAATGCTAACCCATTATCAGTAAGGCATACATTTTGAGCTGTTTTTCTAGTAGTTAATATGAGTTTGTATTAAGCAAACCATATGTTCTCTCCAAGCTTCAACACACAACAGAACTAAGAGTGTAATATATCTATAATACTGTTTATCTTTTCATCATATATAATTAGTAAATAGGAGGATAATGCCATGGTTTTTATCCAGGTCATTGGAAAATTCCCACCTTTCCTTTTAGCAACTATAATATACTTAGAATCAATGGGAAAAAATTTCAATTGTTTTATATATATATACAAAATTCTTCTTTGATCATAGCATCTTAGAGCTTGGTAAAGCCTTAAAAATATCTAGTACCAGCCTATATTTTGCAATGAGAAAGCTAAGACTCAGAGAGGTTAAGAGACTCATTCAAGTATACATAGCTAAAGTGGTGGCTCACAAGGGTCTAGAATTCAGGGTTTTGAGCTGCCAATTCAGTGGCATACTACCTTGAGTAGACCATGGCCATACAAAAGCATCTCATGCCAACTTACCATAGAGATGCTCTGTTAACTTTTTAAAATCAGTCTGCAAGAGGTAATACTTCACATTAATGACAACATCTTATACCACCCCAGAATTACCAGTTCTTTCATTACCACCCAATAAAAGAATGCATGAGGAGCCATGTGGCCACTTAAATCCCATCATTCAAACTTGTAAATTTCCCCACATGCCCTGGGCATGTTCATATTCTCCAGGCTGACTCAAAGACATAGACTTGGTCAGAAGGCCATCTACTAATCAAATATCACATGAACTAATTTTTAAAATTCAAATCGAGATATCCACTCCTTGCTCTCTAATAATAATATTTTCTTAAGCTGCTTTCTTGTACAAAACAACTATGATTAAAATATGCCTGTACTGGATCTTGACATTTCACTATATAAAACAAAAATTTGAATTTGACTGGGAGGAGAGAAAACTGAATTTGAGCAGAATAAATACAAATTAAGTGAAAGGTCACCCAAAGAAAGACATCTTTCATAATGTTCCAAAGACATGGCAAACTGAGGTATGGCTTGAACAAATATGTAGCTGCAGTCTTAAGACTACAGCACTGATGAGAAGGATGAGAAGTGCAAATATCATATCAATGGCCCAAATTATCAACTTCTTGATCTTTTTTGCAGTCCTTTTCAACTTGGGAGGGGATGATTTCCCACTCCTAGGCTTAGCTGTTTGACACAATTTGGCAAAGGGAATGTGGCAAATGTGCCATAGAAACTGGGAAAGTGTTCACACAATTGAGTTCACTCATTTTTGTACTTATGCCTTTTCCACAAAAAAGGACATGCCTAACCTAACCTGCTACTCCCAGGGAGAGAATGAGATACATGTGGTGCACAGGTGCCTCAGCTAAGGCGCTCCAATCTGCCTAGCTTTGAACAAAGCCTCAGCCAACACACAGATGCATGTGGTATAATAAATGATGCTTGGTGATTTAAGCCAGTGAATTTTGGAGTAGTTTGTTATGCGGCAATAGTTATTTGATGTATAAGGAGTGATTTCTCATGATTTGGAGTTATAGATCCAGTCATAGAAAGACATCAGGAGGTGGCTGAGGGTCCTGAAGAGCAAGAGTAGCCCTTCAGATGGGAAAACTCAAAGGCCCTAAGCAGGCCTTTTCCCTAGCAAAGAAGTCAGATTTGGGGGGTGGGAAGTAGAGAAGGATGTTCCAGGAGTGGCATTAACTTAATTAGAGAGATATATTAGGGTCAGAGTTGGAATAGAAAGTTTCTCTCCTGAGATCACAGGGATTGATGCAAGCAGTAGAGTTATCAGAAACGGGAAGGCTTAGCAGACAGAAGCTGTGTAACGTATTTGTGTCAGTAAATGAATGAATAATCTAATGCAAAGCAAAACAAAACAAAACAAAAAATCAAAAATGAGAATAGACTAGTGACTGGTCAAAACAAAGAGAACAGAAAGCTGTGAAAGCTAAGATATGTGTGGGACTTTGGTGTGGAGGGAGATTCAAGCACAAGTCGGATAAAAGAGTGTATCTAGGCGAGTGCAGGTGGTTGTCTGTAAGAAAAGCACTGTTGATAAGGTTTGTGTGACAGAGTAGAACGAAGGACTGTTTGAGACCTTTTCCTGTCTCTAGAGATTATAGCTGAGATCAAGCCTTGTTTAGAATACAGATAAATTATCTCAGTTTGGATTTAAAGACATCTCTTGGCTAAAAGATTCCATGTCCCCTGGCATTTTCCATAAAGAGGAGGTACTGAGAGAGAGAAGAGCTGGCTTCTTTGGGGGCATGCCTAGGGTCCATCCACAAATGGACACAAAGATACAAACTTTGAGTACTGTTCCTGTGTCAGTGTTCCTATATTTCGGTGTTCCTCCTGTATTCCTAAAAGTGATTATCCCTCCACTTCATCTTCCAAAAGGGAGAAAAGGGGAGATCACTCTATTAGTTATTCCCCCCAGTGTTGAGAAAACCAGTTAATACTTGGGCAAGTCTATAAAGAGGAGAGATTGTCTTCATCATTGTGCATATTACTCTGCCTCTGAAAGTAATGGAGGGAGATGGAAGGCATAAGAGAAAATATCTCACAAAAAAATGTCTGCCCACTCAAGCTCCTCGTTGAAAACTTTCAGTGAAACTTTCTGTGGGTTATAAAAAGATAGATCCCTCCTAACCAACAGGTCCTAGAGCCAAGGATGCAGAATTGCTAGGATACTGATCACTTGAAACAAAGGAGCTCAAAGGGAAGTGGATATGGATGTAGAGGGAGGCTTCAGCTAATAATCACCTAGGACATGTGCTGAATCTCACATTGGAGTTGCTTGGAGATGATTCCTTCATCATGGGTTGTTGGGATCATCAGTTGTCCATACTGAGTCTTTCAACAGCATGATGATTGCTCAGTAAAAAATTGAGCAATGGGATCAACCGACTTTCCATTGATGGTCATATGAAGAGATAACTTTTTCTTCTCGCTGTTTCTTGTTTCAGTACTTGAAGATGTATAGCCTGCTAAAAAGAGGGAAGGAAAGTCAGGCAGACCATAGACCATGTCTCTCCCTCAAGCATGCAAAACAGTGGATCTCAACTCTACCACACCCAATGTCCTCCATATTGTTTTCTTTAAAGTTGTGGTAAACTATACATAATACAAAATTCCTCATCTTAACCAATTTTAAGTATACAATTCTGTAGTTTTAAATACTCACATTGTAGTGTAACCAATCTCCAGAACTCTTTTCATCTTGCAAAACTGAAACTATTAAACAACAGCTCCCCATTTCTCCTACCTACCAGTCCCTGGAAACACCCATTCTATTTTCTGTCTCTATGATTTTGACTATTCTAGGTACCACATACATTTAAGTGGAATCATACAGTGTTTATCCTTTTATTTCTGACTTATATTACTTAGCATAATGAGCTCAAGGTTCATCCATGTTGTAGCATGTGTCAGAATGCCCTTCTTTTTAAAGGCTGAATAATATTCCATTGTATGTTGATACCACATTTTGTTTATCTATTCATCCATGGATGGACGTTTGGGTTGCCTCCACCTTTTGACTGTTGTGAATAATGCTGCTATGAGCATGGATGTATGAGAGGGGATCCCCAGAAAACATGAATTATTTTTTGAAAGGCAGGCCCCTTGTAGTACAGGCTTCCCCCGCTAGGTAAGTAGTAACTAGTAACCCGTCAGCATCAGTGTACCAGCTAGCGTTGTTGTAAGAGGCTATGTTTCACTTCAATTAATTTTCTTTTGTAGATTCTTTCAATGCATTTACCTATTTCATGAGAGATGATTTAAGAGCTCACCTGCCCACACTGAGCTGAGTGTTCAGCAGCTTTTGACCAAAAATGGCATGACTCCCATACCCCACCTTCCCTATTAACCTGATCTTGATCTTGCCCCCAGCGACTTTTCTTTGTTTCCTCTATGAAAAAAGTCCTCAAAGGGAAACATTTTTGCCGATGTGGAAGAGTTGAAACAAAACGCGGCAAAAGTACTAAAATTGATGAGCTCACAAACTGTTTTGAACTGCGAAAAAAGTGTCTTGATAGGTGTACTGCATCGAACGGAGAGAACTTCAAAGGTGACTGAAGTTTAAATATGTAAGAAGAAATACACAATTTTTAGTAAATAATTCCTGGTTTTGAGGAGGGGGGTCCCCCTTGTACAAATATCTCTTCAAGATACAGCTTTCAGTTCTTTGGGTATATACTCAAAAATAGAATTCTTGGATCATACAATAACTTTATTTTGAATTTCTTAAGGAACACCTACCCTCCACCCCGTTTTTTTGTTTGCTTGTTTTTTTGAGTTGGAGTCTCACTCCATTGCCCAGGCTAGAGTGCAGTGGCATGCTCACGGCCACCCCAGCGTTGACCTCCTGGGCTCCAGCGATCCTTCCACCTCAGCCTTCCAAGTAGCTGGAACAACAGGCACGCGCTACTATGCCCAGCTTTTTTTTTTTTTTTTTTAATTGTAGAGACGAGGTCTTGGCAAGTTGCCTGGGCTGGTCTTGAACCCGCGGGCTCAGGCATCCCCTTGCCTTGACCTCCCAAAGTGCTGGAATTACAGGCTGAACCACCAAGTCCGGCCAATTCCCTGTTTTTTAAAGGAATATTTTATATTGTCTCCTTTGCTATACTGAAACATAATTCATGGCTTATATAATCAATCTTCACAGGTTATTTTTTTGTAGCTCCTTTAATTTAACTTATTTATTTATTTATCTCTCTTTATTCCAATAGGTTAAGGGGTTCAAATTGTGTTATAAAAGGAAAGTAATTCACAATATAAAATACATTTTAAATGTAAATGTTTGGACATGACCCACACTAGAGTCAGATGCTTACTTATTCCTACTTATAGTAAATAAATTTGAATTCAAAATAACTTTTAAAAAAAGAAACTAAGAAATAGAAAAATAAATTTCTAAAAGAAAAAACTTTAAATGCATATTACTAATTGAAAGAAGCCTATTGGAAAAGGCTACATACTGAAAATATTAAGGTTCTGATACTAACTACAGTATATGACATTCTGGAAAAGGTAAAACCATGGAGACAGAAAAAAATAAAAACCCAGTGGTTGCCAGGGGGTGGAGGCAGAAAGGATGAATAGGCAGAACACAGGAGATTTTTAGGGCAGTGAAACTCCTCTGTATGTTATTGTAATGGTAGATACATGTCATTATACAGTTGTCCAGTCATGTGGACAACATCATGAGCCCCAGCATAAACTATGGACTTTGGGTGATTACAATGCATCAATGTAGATTCATTAACGAAACAAATGTCCCACTCTGGTGAGGGTGTTGAACAGGGAAAAGACTGTGGGAGAGGAGATATATGGGAACTCTTTGTGCTTTCTGCTCAATTTTGCTGTGAACCTAAAGCTATATATAGTCTATATTAGTAATAATACTTTAAAAAGTCAAGAGCAGAAACCAGGTAATTTTCAACTACAAAAAAAGAAATAAGGTAATATTCAACTGAATATTGTTGAAACTTTTAAAATTTTTGGCATTTTGAAATAAAGTCCAAATAGTTATAGTCATATATACTCATACATACTCTTGGGATTGCCATAATAGAGACAGGAACATACACAGACAAATTCAAGAGTGTTATGCTGACCACACGAATGTGAGTGACATTACTATTAGTGGCATGATTTTCCAGATAGACAAACAATTCATAGTGAAATTCCAAACAAAATAGTTCATTGTATATGGTAGTAACATTTACATTTCTGGAAAATACAGTGATTGTTAAAATTGTGCAAAAACTTTTTAAAATTAAAAATGAATTATGTTCTACACTTCATAATTATTAATAGGTTCCTACCATCATGGATATACAGTGGGACATTTGAAAGTAACGCAGAAAGTAAGGTCATTTTCCATAGCTCAGTTTTGTCTCACACACTGTATATCAACCCCCTCCCACTAAATGTCAAGAGTGTTCCCCAAACATTAGGATCATACCCCACAAATGTCCTTTAGAATAGCAATTGTCTCAAATGATATCATGCAAAAACCAATCTAAACATCCTTTAAAAACATAATGTTCAGATGAAATATTTCCATTTTTATGTACTCCAAAATGGGGCACATTGAATTAAGCTGAAGAAACAATAAAAAATATTCACACAACAATGGTAAAGAATATTTGCAATATCCACTGAATAAGTATGAAAAGTTGATCTCTGTGTGAAATTCACATGTAAACCATATATCTAAAGTTAACATCAGTGAATCCTACTTTAAATCTACAGATTTAAGGTGAATTTTGCATCATTTAAATTTTTTACAATTCTTTGAAATTGCTATGTCATTGCTAATAATTTTAGTGCATACAAGATGAAAACCAGGCAGAACATTTGAGATATATGAACCTTAATGCCAAGTATAAATATATCTTTATAAAAATATTTTTAAACTTTTTGTTTGGTAATAATTTTAACCTTATATTAGCTGCATAAATAGTATAAAGCATTGTCATGTGCTTTTTATCTAGATTCATCAGTTGTTATTGTTCTTCCTCATTTATTTTATTATTCTTTCTGTAAGTAGACATAGCAATTTTTTTTTTTTACTCAATCATTTAAAGTAAGTTGAAGAGATTATTCCCTTTACCCCTGGATGCATCAATGAGTATTTTGTAAGAACGGAGTTATTCTCTTACACAGCCACAATATGAAAACCAGGAAATTTAACCTTAATACAATACTGTTATTTAATTTATAATCCATATTTCAATTTTGCCAATTTAATAATGTCCTTTATAGCAATTCTTTAAACATCCAGGATCTTGTCCAGGGCCACATAGTACATTTAGTTGTCATGTTGCTTTAGCGTCCTTTAATCTGAAAAAGTCCTACAGCCTGTGTTTGTGACACTAGTATTTTTAAAGAATTATTGAATGACCCTCCATTTGGGTTTGTCTAATGTTTTCTAACAATTATATTTAGATTATATTTTTTGGCAGGAATACCACAAAAGTAATGGTGTGCCCTTCTCAGTACATCCCATCAAGATACATAATGTTTCTCCCACTATGAGTCGTATAGAATATCTTCACTAGAAAAAAAAAGAAAAGCAAGCTCATGAAAATGAATAAAACTTAGTGTTCAATTTTGGTGCTTCTTCATAAGTAAGCAAAAACATAAGTTAATTTGACCTAAACACAGTATTTTATTTGAAAAGGAAGTCAGTCCCTAGTCAACATAATCTATTGAATATCACCTTTATTGATATGAGCTGAGAGTTTTGAATTCAGATTTAAATGATGTTGAAAACTAATGTGCCTGGTGATACAACCTGTCAAAGATCTAGATGGAACTTAGCTGGTGGCCAAAGGATACTGTATACATCAGAAGGAAAGGGGACCACCTCGTGAAACTGTGTATTGAGTCTCTATGAAGGGTTAGCTGCAAAAAAAAAAAAAAAAAAGCTTTCCAAAATGCTCAACAAAATGAAAATGATGAGATTCATTTTTTTTCTCTCATTTTGCTTCCATCTGATTTTGTTCTGCTAGCAAAGTACTTGAAGTAAAGCATCTATTAATCTTGGAACAACCACTGAATTTAATTACCATGTCTAATGTTAGCTTGTACAAAGTGTTATAGGGATATGTTTTCTTCCATAAGAAGTACAGTACAATATGTTCTTCTATTTCAAATCCATTTCACTTAATTCCAGTGCTTTGACAGGAAAAAGCAATACTGCTGCCGACCTTCATATTCAGGCTGCTATCTCCCTCTGAACTACACACCTGAGAAAAATCACATCCCACTTGCCATTATCTCAACATGCTGCTATGTAGAACTATTTCTATTTGCTCTACCCTCTGCAAAAAAAAGTTAAATAAGGAGAGCATGAATAATTGTTGCATTTCAAGAGACCATGATGAATTTTATTAGTGTACAAAACATATTGCATGAATTTACCAGGGGTCTTTATTCTGAGCTCACATATGTTCTGCAAAGCTGTCACTTTAAACTGCTCATAGAGTGCTGCGGAGTGGCTCATTCCATTTCCTTGTATGGCTATTCACCTTTTCGGGTGGGGTGGTGGGTGGGTATTAAACGCCACATGCTGTGATGGGAATTTATACAAAGTTTATACTTCTCTGCACATTTTTAGAAGAAGCAAGTAGTGATGAAAACAGAAAGTCATATTGATTCTCTCTTGGAGTCTCTTAAATTAAGAGGCTGTTTAAAACTGGAAGGTTATTTGATGGGATGTTGGGTAACAGGTACAAGGGCAACATGTACATGGAAAGTAACACTTTGACAGTTGTGAAATGACAGCCCTCCATCTTCCCAAAAGAGTGAAGGAAAGAAATGTAAAGTGTAGAAAGAGGTGTTTAGGTTACATACATATTTTTTTAATTACTATTTGTTCAGATTTGTCAAATAATATCTTTTCTTTGGAGAGTCTAAGGAGAAGATGACTCCCATGCATATTTGAAATTCTACTCACAAAGATGGGGTAGAAAGCATCTCAACTTTTTTTTAACCTCTGAGGCTTCAGTGCAAACAGATGATCTTATGAGGTCTAATCAGAGAGTTATTCCAAACAAATATAACAACATTGTCTTCACCATTAACCATGTTTTCCACCATACTAAAGTTCTGATCATTATTGAAATTGGCTTTATGGTATAATAAAACATATCATGTCTCAGTTTCACTCCTCTTTAACAAAAACTGTTGTACATTTCTAAATGGAACCACACACTGAGGCTTTCCAAATATGACAATAAATAATAACAAGTAATATGAGAGAATCATCCAATACTTGAGCTATGCTGATGATAATTACATATTTTAATGATTATATTTGTAGTATTTGGGTCATGACTCCTTCACTCTTACATCCATTGATAACATTTCCTTTCTGATTCTGTTTCTGCCTGCTCACTTTCATATCCCCTACTTTCCTGTCCACGTAGCCAGTTGCCTCCCATCCCTATCATGTGCCTTAGCTGCCACTGCTCCTTCCATCTGAAAGTCATTCCTTGTCCTGCTGCCACCATTACTTTTCCACACTCCCATCTCCAGAGCTCTAAATCTTTCTCATCCTTCTGGATTCGGTTTAAATGCACCTCCTGGACTGAATATAGCCTCTACCTTCTCTATTTCCCCATAATCCTTTAATTACATCTTTCTGGTTATACATCTCATCTTCTGTGTTTTGTGCCTTTTGTTCCTTCATTTATGCAGTGGTTATTTATTTACTGTCTCTTTTGAGCTAGGTGGCATGTGCCAGGGATGTCTATAAATAAAACACTGTAGATCTGGGTTCTCAGGAAGCTCACATTCTCTCAGGAAATACAGACATTAGGGAAAGAATTATAAAAGAAATAACGAATTCTATAAAAGAGAACACACAGGATGATACTGGTGTGCCTAACAGGTTATGTCTCTAATTTAATCTAATGAGTCAGAAATGTCTGTCCTTGGTCCAAAGGGATCAAGTTATGTGGCATGAAGGCTGAGTTATACTTTACTTGTTTGTGTCCTAGGAGAAAAAATGCATTGTTCTGGAAAGCCCTGAGCAACCCACTCACATCCATACATAGACTGAGACTTCAGAAAGCATATGACTCAATTGCAAATAATGAGGATAAATACTGAGTTCACAGTGTGCATATGTAAGAGTCCTCCAAGGTTCACAGAGATTTAAAGCTGCCTGTTTATAGGACAAACTTTTCTTGAGTCCTCTCTGCAGGCCTGGCCTCATGTCAAGTGCTAGGACTACAGTGCTGCTGATGACATACTCTCTTCTTCAAGGAGCTCATGTTCTAGCAGGTAACACACACCCGTGGACAAATAATTGGTTTTTGATCCATGTACCTATCTGTCTGGCTCAGTTCCACTGGCTTTGTGCTCTCATACCATATCCCTTCAGTTCCAGACCCTCTCTGGGTACTTCACTATCAAAGGAGTCATCCAGTGTCTTTTCCAAGCTGGCTTTTGTGTGACACTTAGAGACTTTGTGAGCAATACTGAGTTTTCCCAGACAGGGTCTCTGAATATTTAATAGGACATTATTTGTGTCTACTGAGGGCCTACCTACATTGAGACAACAGCAAAGGCAGAGATCTTCTAGCAATCTATTTTATCTTCTTATACATTTCTTTTTTATCTCAAAGACTCGTTTTCATGAAAGAATATCTTAGCGCTTTTGTTTCAAAGGAATTTGGAGAATAGAAGGAAGAGTGGAATCCACAGCTTTTTCTCTTTTGGAGTTCTGTAAATATATGAGAAACAGAAAATCTCCGATAGCTATGAGATCATATTATAACACTTTGTACTATCAGAATAGTACGCTCCCTGAGGGCAGACAGTCTCTTACCTTCTCTGTAACTCCCAAATAATTTAGTGCAATGCCTTTTACATAATATGCACTCAATCAATAGAGTGAGTGCATGAGTGAATGAAGAACAGACGAATGAACAACAAAAGGAATAAATCGATTAGTTGGAGAGGCTAAGTAATAGGACATCAGTGACTCGAAGTAAACATAGACAATGGAACTTAAAGGAATTATGTAATTCCACTATTTATATTGCAAGAGGACTTTAATATTTCATCAGTATGGCCAACATTGTTATAATTAATTAAGATAAGATTTATCTATGACCTAAAAATAAAAATTGATTACTTTTCATAAAGTCTTCTTTATTTAGGAAAAGAGATCATGACTACTCAGAAAATGATGAAAAAGAAATAGAAACCATTAAAACCACTAACCCCAAGGAGTTCTAAGTTTCTGTCTGATGTCATATCTGAAATGTATAGCAGTAGAACCAAAATAAAGCAGATGATTGCCATTTCTCCAAATAGAGTTGAATATGTAAAAGTTTTCTCTTTTTTTCTGTAGTAAATCAATTAATTGTGAAGGATAGTAGGAAATGGAGCAGGAAGAAGGCATAAAGAAAATTTTTCTATAGAGGAAGTACTTATTTCTCCTAAACAAATTTGTCTGTGTTCAAAGTCATGTTACTAGCCTTTTTACCCTCTGGGTTGCCCAATCATTTGAAAACATATGAACAATCTTTCCCTACTTTACTCTTTAAAATCATGGTTCCTGTGATAAATCACTGAGTATGATCCACTTCAAATTGAACAATTATAATGCTATAAGAAAGGGATTGGCAGTAGTGGAAAACTGTCAGGGGAGGGGGGTGGGATTGGCAGTTGAGGGAAACTGCTAGGGGAGGGAGGGGCATACCTCATCAACAAGGATACCTGCATGATCAATGTTTATATACCTAACCCTGAATTGTACCCCACATCTCCATAATAAATAATAATAAAAAACAACAAAAAAATAAAATCATGATTCCAAGATATTTGTTAAGAACAAAGGGAATAATGGCAACTGTGTAGTGGAGAAACCCAATAGACAGCACCTAAACCAAGTGATCAAATTTAGCATCACTAGTAATGGGATGAATTAATATCATGAACCTCTTGATATGAAACATTGAGAACACATCACTTCTGTGACATTCCTGCCAAAAATGTTAACCTCAATCTAATCATGAGAAAGTATCAGACAAACACAAAATAATTGACATTTTACTACAGAGCTGACCAGTACTCTTCAAAAGTGTCAGTGTCATGAAAGACAAAGAAAGACTGAGGAATATTCACAGATCGGAAGAGACTAGGAGATATACCAATTTAATGATATGTGGGATCCTTGTTTGAATCCTAGACCAGAAAAAGGACTTTAGTGGAAAAATTCATGAAACTTTAATGAGGTGTGCAGTTTAGTTTATAGTGTTGTACCAATGTTAATTTCCCAGTTATGATCATTGTGCTATGGTTTTCTAAGATGTTAATTAGGGAAGCCTGGGTAAGGGGTATATGAGAACACTCTGTACTTTTTTGGTAACTTTTATGTAAGTCTAAAATTAGTTCAAAATAAAATGTTTCTAAAAACCAAATGACATGTAAATGTCAATGGATACCTTTCAGATATAAGTAGGTAGAGATACATTATAGAGTGTCCAAAATAGGATTAGTAAGGATGATATGATTTAAATGTTGTCATCATCTTGAAAACCCCTTTATCCAGTCTTAAATAATGAGATCTACCACTAGTATCACCCCATATATCTATCCAATCAACCTGCTAGGTGCTATATAGTGCTCACCATTATTATACTATCTGATTTTAATAATTTTAGTTGGTTATATTTTATATTACATGAGTTTGGAAAAAAAACAAAGAAAAAGCTTTAAAAGTTTTGAAAGCACTGCCATCTGCTCCTAAAATGCTGTATTTCCTTTTTTACTGATTTTCACTGTCTACTAGACCAAAAATATGTTTGCCATTATCATGTCATTCTAACTCAGTGGTAAGGAAGCTTATTACTTATCAATTTTTTTAAAAGCTCCAATATTGTTGGTATGTAAGTATGAGAATCAGTTGGTCTGACTTCAAATATAAATAAAAGCAAAACATACCACCTAACCACCCTTCCCCCATTTTCTCTTATCTCCAGTGTCTGAAAATAGAACTTTGGAAACAGTCCACACCACAATGTGGAAAATACTTCTGTTTTTCAATTATCAGTTGCCAAAGAGTTGAGGGCTTATTCTGTCAGAACTGCCTCAGTTTTTATAAAAGCAATTAAGAGTTTTCCGACTTGAGGCTAATGTTCTTCAGATTGAATTCAATGCCAAACCTGAAGTGAAATTAAAACTAAGCAAAAGTGATTTTCATCTGAACTCTTACTAAATGGTGTTAAATCATAAGACGTATATGAAAATTCTTAACTATTTTTAATACTATAGGATGTTGGATGCAATTGTAAGCAGCCAAAAATAAACTTATATTAAGCAAAGTTAGCCTTTATTTTTTTTAGTAAGGAATTATACAACCTTCAAATCTCAGTTATAAAGCTGTCATTTTGGTTTCCATTGTAAATCAGAATTCCTTGAGTCACAATATATATATAAGAAAGAGATTATACTACCATCCAATAATTTTATATTTTCACTTAATCTATTTATACCTACTTAATTTTATTCTCCTAAACATAACCACTCTAAAAATTACTCTTCAACAATAGTGTTTTGGATTATTATTAAATAGTTTGTGGTCATTTGGAAGAATGCTTCCTCCACTTCCTCCTTCTCTTCATTCTATTACTCATTCAGATCCTTGAATCTTTTCTTCTATTTCTGCATTTAAATACCTCACTGATTTTGTTTCTTTTCCTTTTCAGCAATCTTTTCACTTTATCTTTGACATCTTCACCAAAAAAAAAGATAATTATCACAGATTCAGCTGTAAGCTGCATAATATTTTCAAATTATTATCTAATAATGGACTTGTAGCCAGAATATATAAAGCACTCTCATAACTTAATAATAAAAAGACAAATAACCCAATTTCAAAAGGGTAAATGGTTTGTATGGAGATTTCTTCAAAGAAGGTATACAAGTAGCCAATAGGCACATGGAACAATGCTTAACATTATTCATTAGGGAAATACAAACCAAAACCACAAAAGGTGGAAAAAAAGTACTGGTGAGAATGCAGAGAAATTGGAACCGCCACATGCTGCTGGTGGAACTATAAGATGATACAGCTGCTTCAGAAAATGGTCTTGTAGTTTCTCAAAATGTTAAACAAAGTTGCCATACGACCTAGACATTCTACTTCTAGGTGTATACTCAGGAGAGATGAAGATGAACATACATTAACACAAAAACTAGTACATGAATATTCATAGCAGCATTATTCATGATAGTCCCCAAAGGGAAACAATCTGAATATTTGTCAAATGATGAATGAATAGATAAAATGTGTTATATCTCTACAGTAGAATATTATTCACCCAAAAAAGGAATAAAGTAGTGATACATGCCACGACATAGATGAACTTTGAAAATGATATGCTAAGTGAAAGTAGCCATTCACGTATTGTATGAGTCTATTTATATAAAATGTTTAGAACAGATGAATTTATAAAGATAGAAAGCAGATTAGTGGTTGTTTAGGGATAAAGGGAGGGGAGGAGAAAATAGAGATTGACTACTAATGAGTACTTTTGGGGGGAGGGTCTACAATTAGATGATCATGATGGCTCTACAACTCTGTGAATGTACTAAAAAACACTGAATTATATACGTTAACTGGGTGAAATGTACTGTGTATTAGTTATGTCTCAATAAAGCTATTTTTTAAAAAGTTGCATAAGGGATACAAACTCTAACTTTTAGGATATATTTATGTCCACCTAACCTTACCTGCCATCTTTTTATTCACAAATTCCCTTTGATGCTGATGTATTTACTCATTGATTAGTGTACTTTTACACTAATGCACTCATCATATAAGTAATTAGAAACTGTGATTAAAACTGTGGGCAATCCATACGCAAATTATATCTAAAACATGAGGCATTCAAGAAAACTACAAGGATTTAAATATAGGGATGAAAGGGACAGCTATTACTGAAAAGCACAGTCTTGAAGAGAGAAACAGACAGTAACAATAACAAATCAGGTAACAGAAGAGCAGTCTATATCTAAGGAAGCAAAATAGATGCTATCTCTTCCTTTTGTTATTTAAATACAGATGAGTAGTCCAATTGTTATTTCTGTATGTAGTGAATACTGTGGATAATTCTAGTCCTTAATAGTTTAAAATAGCAATGATGTCCCTATCTGTCTATTGAGCATGCACAATTTGCCAGTCATTGTGTAATGGGCTACATAAGCTTCATCTCATGTAACCCTTTCAACAAACTAGATATAATTATAAACAATTGACAAATGCAGAAAATTAGGCTCAAAGCTGAGTAATTTGCCCAGGGTCTTTCAGCAACTAGTGACTGAGCCAGATATGAAAACACAACTCAGTAAAGAGTCTGTTTCTTTTCACAGTATCAAGCAGACTTTCTTACTTGATACTCCACAAACCCATGAAAACATCTCCCAAAGCACCCGAAGCAAAGAGATACAGCTTTTTAAACACGTTTTTAAAGACTATGTGTAAATTTAATTTGTTTTAATAAAACAACCTTTTTGTTGTTGTTGCTTTTGTTGTTGTTTTTGGTTTTGAAGAGGTGGGGTACAGTTCAGGGTTGGGTGCATAGGTGGTCATCGTATATGTAAAGTTGGGGTATGACAGCAATGTTAAAGAGACAGGAGGGAGGAATTGGTACCATCTTGTTATAAGATACCTTCATTACCCATGAAGTGCAAACTCTAGGGTAGCCGCTAAACCAGTTTTAAAAAGTAGTATAATTGATATGCTAAGAGAGGAGTAAAATGGAATCTTATTTTATTATATTTATTTCAATTTTTATTTTAAAGATGTGGGGTGCAATTCAGGGTTAGGTACATAAGTGGTCATTGTACAGATAAACTTTGAATACCCTTATTGATGTTATGTGCTCCCCCCCCCCATCCCTTCCCTGGCAGTGTCCCACTACTGCAAATCCCTTTCTTATAGTGTTATTATAAAATTTTGAAAGGGAATTATTAATTGAAGCTATATCTTAGCCATCCCCAGATCTCTCCAAAGAAAGCCTTAAAGTTGACAAAAGGTTGGAGCCTTAAAATTGTTCATAGAGAACATGAGTTCTACCGTCTTGCTCTCCTCCACTGCCGCCATGAGCTTCACTACTCACTCCACCTCCTACTCCACTAACTACCGGTCCCTGGGCTCCTTCCAATCACTCAGCCTCCGGCTCACGGAAGCGCAGCCAGCATCTATGCAGGCGCCAGTGGCTCGGGCTCCCGGATCTCTGTGTCCCGCTCCACCAGTTTCCGGGGTGGCTGGAGGTCCGGAGGCCTGGCCACGGGGATGGCTGCGAGTCTGGGCAGCATCCAGAGCGAGAAGGCAACCATGCAAGAGCTGAACGACCACCCTGCCTCCTACCTGGAGAGAGTGAGGAACCTGGAGACCAAGAACCGGAGGCTAGAGAGCAAAATCCGGGAACGCTTGGAGAAGAAGGGACCCCGGTCAGAGACTGGGGACATTACTTCAAGACCATTGGCCTGAGGGCTCAGATTTTTGCAACTTCTGTGGGCAATGCCCACATCGTTCTGCAGATTGACAACGCCTGTCTTGATGCTGATGACTTTAGAGTCAAGTATGAAACAGAACTGGTCATGCACTAGTCCATGGAGAGCGACAACAGTCGGCTCCTCAAGGTCATTGATGACACCAATGTCACCCAGCTGCAGCTGAAGACAGAGATCGAAGCTCTCAAAGAGAAGCTGCTCTTCATGAAGAAGAACCATGAGGAGGAAGTAAAGGGGCTACAAGCCCAGATTGCCAGTTCTGGATTGAGCGTGGAGGTAGATGCCCCCAAATCTCAGGACCTCAGCAAGATCATGGCAGACATCGGGCCCAGTATGATGAGCTGTCTCAGAAGAACTGAGAGGAATTGTCCCAGCAGATCAAGGAGAGCACCAGAGTGGTCACACGCAGTCCGCCGAGATTGGATCTGCTGAGATGACGCTCACGGAGCTGAAACGTACAGTGCAGTCCTTGGAGATTGACTTGGACTCCATGAGAAACCTGAAGGCCAGTTTGGAGAACAGCCTGCGGGAGGTGGAGGCCTGCTACACCATGCAGGTGGAGCAGCTCAACGGCACCCTGCTGCACCTGGAGTCTGAGCTGGCACAGTGCCAGGCCCAGGAGTACGAGTCCCTGCTGAACCTCAGGGTCAAGCTGGAGGCTGAGATCGCCACCTACCACCGCCTGCTGGAACACAGAGAGGATCAGTCTTAGTGATGGCCTGGACAGCAGCAGCTCCATCCAGACCATCTAAAAGACCACCACCCACAGGATAGTGGATGGCAAATTGGTGTCTGAAACCATTCACACCAAAGTTGTGAGGTGTTGAGGCGGTGGGAGCAGGTTACCCTTCAGGGAAGCAGGAAGCCAATAAAAAGTTCAGAGGTCAAATAAAGAAATAAAGAAATAAAATTGCTCACAACCTTTTTCTACTCTAAAAATTAGTTCGAGAAAGACAATGATATGCACTAGGATTTTCATTGCATCGTTTTTAAATTTTATTTTTATTTTAGTATATATTTTGTATTTTAAAATTGTGGGGTACAGTTAAGGGTTAGGTATACAAATATGCATTGTGCAGATACCCTTGTTGATGAGGTGTGCCCCCCTTTCCCCAGACAGATATTGACTACCATTAATCCCACCTCCCTGCCCCCCCCCTCCGCGCCCCATAGTTTCCCACCACTGCCAATCCTTTTCTTATCGAATTATGGTAGTTGTTCAAGGTCCACTTATGAGTGAGAACATGTGATACTCAGATCTTTGTTTCTGTGAGAGATCACTCAGTATTATAAACTCTAATTCCATCCAGGTTGCTGCAAAATTCATGATTTTCTTCTTTTTTTTATGGCTGTGTAATATTCCATTGTGTATATGTACCACATTTTTTTAATCCAGTCTTTTTTTGATGGACAGCATGGTTGGTTCCATGATCTTGCTATTGTGAACAATCATTGCATCATTTATAATGGCAAATAAAATAAAAATAAACCAGTGTCAACAACAAAAATTAAATTAAATTAAGTGCATTTATTTAATACAATATTATAAATGACTAAAATTTTTTTAGATACTTTTTATTTTTAAAAACGGTGGGCAATTCAAACATGATTCTGGTAAGACATGCACTCAAATAAATTTACTATGTTATAAAATGTAGTATATACTATAATTACAATCTTATGAATGTTCACAAAAGAGAGACATTAATACTAGCTAGGTGATCGGGAAGGTTTAACTAAAGGAGCAACATTTGAGATTGTTTTTGAAAAATAGTTATGATTTGGACATGCAGAAATATGAGCAAAACATGAGGGTCCACAAGAGCAAAAGACTAGAAGACAGGAAGCCTAGAACACTAATGACAAATAATTCTATTTGGTTGTAGAATAGAATATATCTAAAGAGGTGGCACTAGTCTTGAAAGATAAGGTGGACCCAAACTTTAAAAGATTTTGGGTAGCAAACTAAGGAGCTTGAATTTTATCGTATGGAAAAAAGGAAGTCTCTTTGATTAGTCCAGTGTTAGTATGACAATTTTGTTTCTGGAATATTGGTCAGACTGAAGTGCATTAATTGGTGAGAGCAGAGAGAAGAGACTCTGGAGGCAGGAGAGACCACATAGGTGAATTTTCCTTATCCTGGGTTAGCAATAAATAGAATATGGGTTTGGATAGTAATGATGAGAACAAAAATAAGGGAATGAGCACAACGAAAATTGAGATAGCACAACTGACATGTTGTAGTAAGGGAGTGAAAGATGCCAGAGAAAACTCAGAGGTTTCAAGGCTGATTATCTAGGGTTTGGTTGAGGCATCAGTAAGGCTTCTCAAAGAGTGGAAGGCTTGGTTCAGCTTTGGACTCAGAGCATTGCATTGATATACCAGGGAGATATTCAGGTGGAGGTGTCCGCTAGGTGGCTGGAAATATGGAAGCAAAACTCACAAAAGAGACCAGGGTGAAAGCCACACATTTAGAAATCTCTGTCAAGGCAAAAGCAAAAGTGAGGTGTTAAATAAAATCTTAAGATATAGATAAAAAGGAGAAGGCAAATACTTAGGGAATATCTGTATTTAGAAAGATGTATAAAAATTAGACTATGAATAGGTGGTCCAAATAGGAGAAGGAAAATCAGGAAAGGGCAGAGTGTTGTAAGCCAAAGGAAAAGTTTCGAGAATGAGTCAAGAACAATAAAGAAGCAGAAAAGCTGTGTTTCCTGATTAAGAGGTTTAGAGGTAACTTCCAGGAAAGTGTTTGTAGCCGTGTGGTCAGGGTTTTGGGTAACAAGGAGTTGGGAAGTGAATGGGTAGACAGGATTACTGAAAATTGAATGCTAGAGAGATTTACCTAAACAGGATGAAAGGAATGATACAACCAAGGAAGAGACTGATTGTTCTGGAATGAGGAACTTGCTGATGAATTTAGAAAAGCCTTAAAAGGAAGTAACAAGACCATATATAAGAGGGACAAGCCTTCGCTCCCTTAATGAGAAGGAAACTCTTTTTCTGAGGTGGAAGGGAAGAAAAATTTGAAGGTGGATAAGAATGCAGAGAAAGCACGAGGTGGAGCAGAAGAATGCTGAAGAAGTTAATAGCATGTGATTTCTGTTCTATCTCAATAAAGTCAGGTAAGAATGGATGTGTTAGGGAGACAGGGAAAACAGGGGAGGAGGAATTCAGGGCTTGAGGGCTGAGCTCCTTGGCACTGTGGAAACTGGCATCAAAATTCATAAAAGACATGTTGGAAAACAGAGGGCTGCAGCCTGCATTAATTTGTAATAGCATCATTATCTAGGCTTTGAGACTTTCTCTAGCCACCCTGGGCATATTTTCTATGGTTTTCCTACAATTCTATTATTTCCTTTCTAATGAATTTTAAGTTTACATTTATCTTAAGAAATAACCATTGGCATTTTCTAGGGAAAATCTTAATGAACCCATTCCAGTCCAGCTTGCCACCTTCCCTATCCTTGTGCTTACTGTAGCTTCGCAGCTGCTAGCCATACCTCCAAATTTCTTTCCTGCCAATAATTGCATTAATGCACTGTTTCAACCTTGCTCTATTCATTCATTCAAAAAAATTTATCCATGAAAAGGGAAACTTTATTTTCTTCTCTCCTATAAACAGCAAACAGTCTTTGCCATGATTTTAAAACCCACGCTGAAGGATGAATTTTTGTTCAGGACCTGTGATTTAGAAAACAATGGTAGGGGTAGGGTGGGGTAGAGCAGGGAGGTAGAAGAATAGTCTGAAATGAGGAAATTCAATTTGATTATGTATGTTTCCTCAGTGAAGGGTTTCTACATAAATTAAGATTCATTGTACTTCTTCCCTGGCCCTTTGCTTTATACTCTTCTCAGTAAGGTCACCATTCTTGTTGATGACTTTTCTATTATCCTGGCCTCTATGACAGTGATTCCCTAAACCCCAATGATCTCCATCTCTACTGCACTTTAGTCATTCACTGTGCTTCTGAAATTGTCATTTCTCAAAGTTTCTAAGAACCCAAACTCTCCAAGTCACTCCTCTAGCTTTACAATTCCTTTGCTTACATCCTCACACCAAAGGAGCCTGAGCGTTAATCTCCTCCTGACTATTTCCAGGCCTTCCATCATTTCAGATTCTTCAACCTTGTCACCATGATTTTTAGCTAGCAATTTTAGTTGAGCATGTCTTAGGTGCAAAACCTCCAAATGTATAATGCCTTATCCCTTTCACCTCTGTGCTTTCTGGTTTTTTCACTTCACTGACTATACTACCAAAAGGCTCAACACTTTGTCAGCTGGTTTCATCATAATTTATGCTATCTAGTCTTAGGTAAACCTTAGCTGTTCTATAGTAACACCTTTCTTTTCTGGCCAAATGAGAGATTCCAAAGTGCCCTCAAAAGGCTTCAATCCTACCCCATTTTCCCTCACACCAGGAATCATACCTTGAGACTACATAGGCCAATTCATTTGAGCATGACATTCTAAATTCCCTTCTCTCCACTTCAAATCCTCTTCATTTCTCAACTTCTCTTTTGTTCCTGTTTCTGAGGAGAAAAGAGGTGTGCTTGCTGCCATTCTCGCCCTCCTCCGATCTATTATGAAAAAAAGGTAATTTTCCAACAGGACACTAATCCCTCACTCAAAAACTTTCAACAGTTCTTCACTGACTTTTGAGTACAGTCCAAGCACATCAGTCTGCCATTCAAGGCCCTCTACAAGATGGGCAAAATTCACCATTCCAGAATAGTTACCTATTATCCCCCTATATAACTTACCCTAAGTTGCCCTGAAACTGAGCTAGTTGTTCTTCCCCAAAGTGGCCTTGTATTCCTGCCTCCCTCCCTGGTAGAGTCAAGATATGGTCTTCCATTTATATAATTTGGGCTTAAATCCTAACTCTGCCACATGCTAGCTGGGTGACTTTAGTCAGGGATATAGAATCGGTGATCCTCAATTTCTTCCCTAGCTACTTTTGAGAATCAAATAAAACAATTGTTGCAGCACTTGAAAAACTGCATAATGCTACTGAAATGAGGAGTGTCCTTTCATTCAGCAAATATTCATTTAGCACCCACTACTTGCCAGGCACTAGTATTGCTGCTGTTCACTTTCCAAATGAACATTATAGATGTATTTGAGAAGACAGACTCAATCTACATCTGCTGATCACTGTAAACAAAAACAACTAGGAGAATCAGGACATAAAGAAAACCCACATAAGCTTGAAGTTTGGCAGGCATTGTTTTTAAAAAATATTATTTGCACCTGGGTTGATGGCCCAGTTCAGCTCAGAACCATTCCTGTTTAGATTCTATGTCTTTGTTGCTGTTTTTCAGGATATCAGAATCAATTCAGATCAATAACTTAAATAAAGGAATTCCGAAAGTGTATTAGAAGTAGAAACAGAATAATTTCTCTCATTCCTTGGGATGTGAATCTCTGATTGAAAAAACAAATGTATTGCTTTAAGTAATCCCATGTCTTCAATCTCTTCAATCCATGCCATATGGGATGTTCAGGAGCAGACTGTACAAGCAAGCTTGCAAGGGAACATGGCCTTGTAAATATAGCTTCTTTTGATGATGGTTGTGACTCTACTTGGTATAAAAGAAGACCTTGCTGGTAAGTCTTTTCACTCGAGTCACCAATACAAAAAAGCACACACCAAAAAGTACATTTTCTCCAGCACTGACAGACTTGTACTGGTGCCAATTAGATAATTGCTGATTCCCAGAGGCTTGGGTGATAGGGGAAGCGAATGGACAAAAAGCTACCCAGTGAACAGGCTGTTTCTCTTTCTCTCTCCCCTCCTCTCCTTTTTAAAAAATCCAAAATAGGAATTTCAAAGCTTAAAAAAAAATTCAAGGCAATTTAATTTAAGTTGCTTCCCATGACTTTAAACACGGAATGTTCACACCTACGTCAGTACTACATTGAGAACCTCCCACTCAGTGACTGTATTTAGGAAAGAAAGGATGCTGTGGTCTCAGCTAAGGCCTAGATTTGAGGGATCTTGAGTTCTTAGATGAGTTCTTCAGCAAGACTTGAGTTCAGTCGATTTAATTCTTCTCTGTGGAGAGTCAGGTCAACAATTTCAGGAAGTTTTCCTTTAGGAATAATTATAAGAGGTAAAAGTATTTATCATACACCAAACACAGTAAAATCCCTATATAACCTACTTCATTATTCACATATATCCAGCTTCATGTAATCAGTCTGTTCCTAAGAATCTGTATATATGATGAATTTTAGCCTTCAAGCCTCTCCTAATGTAATCCTGAAGAACAGACATTGCTATCTTTCCCCACAGTTAAACATTGCCAACAAACCATGTCCTGTTTTCTTTAACAGTGTTTTCACCTTTATTAGTTTTCAACATATAGTGCAGATTTACTTATTATTCCCTTTCTGGGAAAGTAAAATTTGGTTTTAGTATTTAAGCCATAACACGACCAAATTGCATATCTGGCATGTTATTTCACACCCCACCATTTTCATGTTTTTTTAGCTTAAGCCAAGCCAGGTGAGTAGGCGTCATCCAAGATAAAATCTTGCTGACTTTTTTTTCCCCAAAGAAAAGCTAGCGAACAGGAGGTGATAAATGCTATGCTTCCTACTCAGACTCTGTCACATAAGATGTCAGTTCTTTATTTTAATTATATTCTTTGCCAGCTCAAAGAGGCAAGTAATTTTGCTGCATATTATCCTACCTTTGTTAGAGTTCCTCACAAGCAGAAGCTGAAGGCCTTTTCATTTGTAGTGCTAGTGCTGGTCTTAATATCCAATTCCAAGTCAATATCTTGGCATACTGGAGAAAGAAGCAGATTATTCATTGTCAAAAAACCAGACCAGACAATTACTGAAATGCAACCCAGGTATAAAACATGAAACGCCTTTCTGAAACAATATAGCAATTGGGGAATTGTTTTTAATTTTGTCTTGAAGAACAAAACTCATACCCCTACTCCACTCAAGTTGTGGCATTGATTAAAGTGGTTAACACAATACAGGCATAATCAGGAAGAATCTGGAAACAAAAGGGAAACTAAGAGCTCATATTTGTGTATGCAAGAGTCAGACCCTGACATGAGGATTCTACTGCCAATTATATATTTGGGAAATACAGAGACCACTGATAGAGAAGTGAGGAAGGCATATGAGGAAGGGAAGGCAACATATTCCAGGAGACAGTCTATTATAGATTCAACCACCACAGTGGCAACTGGAGCTAAGGCCTGGGAAAAAACTCTGGGAAATATTATAAAATAAATGCCTCAGAATGATCCCACCCAAAGGGCAAAGAAGCTCAGGCATTTATACTCCAACTTCTTGTAGTCATTGGTTGAGAGCTACTGAGATGGAGGGGCAGAGATTATTTCAGTAACATTTCCCGTCTGCCTTTCCAGTTTCATAAAATGCTCTCAGGCCCAAAGATGCATACACTGGTTGCTGGAAATGAGCTGCAGCATGCTGGCTAGTCAGGGTTAAGGGAGAGAGCAGTACACCAACAGCATCTACTACAATTCCTTCTTGTCCTGAATCATGGTATCCTCAGACAGAGAATGCTGTTCTGGTCCCTCATTGTGGGACATCCAGATAGGGTCACCAGATTTAGCAAATAAAAATACAGAAGGCTAAGTTTAAACCCTATCTCCAGAAAGACATGACAGAGAGAGACAAGAAGGTCAATGTGTATAGGAGGAAGCAGTGGTCCACTTACACTTTCCTCTTACCTGTATCTCCCACTTGACATTCATTCCAGTGAGACACCTCTGCCTTCTATGTAAAAAGTGAAGGTTGTGAGACTCTGTTGAATTCATTTGTGGAAAGATGAAGAACAAGCATTTGCTCTTAGAAACAACAGATATAAGTCTTTTTCATGTAGGTGTATAAGCTGTAGGCACCAGTAAATAATCACAGATGCTCACATTGATTAAAGCTTTATGTGAGGTACCATTGTACATGATTTAGATGGATCACTCAATTAATCCTTACAACAACATTATGAGGTAGATACTATTATTTCTGGATGTGGCAAGGAAGACACAGGAAGATTAAGAAACCAAGCTTTTAACCACCATGCTAAAGATGGAAACAATGAATAGTGGATGGAAAACAGGATAAGACGTTCACAAAAGAAATGGATGAGAGAAATGTAAGGATGATGGAAAGGGATCTCTGGACAGTGGATGGGACCTGAGAATTCCATATCCTTTTAACAAACTAAAGAGAACAACAACAAAACCCAAGAGTAGGAAAAAAGAGCTTATTACTATCTAATCCCTTTTCCTGCCGCCAAAGGAAAGAATAAGTTAGGAAGAGAAGCTAGCAGGCCAATAGAATCTGAGTAAAAGCTATATATGAGCAAATAAATATTCAAATACCATTATTGCTACTGTGAAAATGATAAACTGTGTTTAAATAAACACTGTACCATAAATATGAGGGTGAATTAGCAATTTTAATTAAACTCACACTTCTTTGAAATTAACTTGCAAATGCAAACAAGATGTCCACATAAACCAAAAGCAAGATGAGATAAAGCTGGAGAAGATGTAGTTTTATAAGAGAATCCTTGAGATTAATAAAATGTTACCTCACCTTTGAACAGAAAATAATTCTGGCTGGAAGCTATTGATGGTTTCACACCTTCCAGATAGTCAAACTATGTCCTTGAAATAGGATGTTCTCTTAGCAACCAGGGATGTACTACAGTTCTGAGATGGTACTCGGTGTTTTTAGGTGTCCAACCCTTGCCTGGATGTGAAATGTGGGTAAATAACAGCAGCAGAAAAAGCCGGCCTGGAAAATAGCCATGGACATTTTTTTCTGGAACCAAAGATTTTCAGAAAAGTCACCTAGAAAAGGCAGAGGTAAAATTGTAGATAGCAGCGTTTTCCAACAGCCAATAGAGACACTGAAGAGGGGTGACACTGGGTACAGCACAGAAGACACAGATAGCTGCAAATCCTCTTTTTTTTTTTTGGTTATCCATTGGACTAATGAAAATATAAAAATGAACTCAATATCTAAATAAAAAAGATGTATTGTGGCTCTGTTTATTGAAGAGGTCTGGAGACAGTGATGCTCAGCAGAAGTGAGCAAACCTAATGCCCAGAATTGGTATCTAAATATCATTTCCCTTGAAGAGGAAACAGGGTTCTTTAGAGAAATAGCTAATTACAGATATAGGGCAAGAAAAGTATGGAAGTGAGTCTAAAATATTTTATTATGCCAGAAAATTAAAAAGCATTCAAATAAGAGCTAACTTGAAGGAACTCCTCTTGGGTAAATGTGAGATAATTTGTCCATAAATTATTACAAGTTTAAATAAATTAAAATCCATGGGTCAAAGTGATGCTCAGGGGAAAAGAGAAGAGGGGGGAATCAGGAATGCTCTTTTCTACAAAAGGATGCCAGTTAATAAATATAGAAGGACTGACAGAAGTAGAAAACCACCTTTTGACAACTCAGCTATAATGCAATAATTGGTTGATATAAGAATGCTAAAGCCACGGAGTAAAGGGATATCAGGAACAGTATGTTTAGATGCTGTCAACATATCACCCTTGGGCTACTTAGTAAATGAAAGGTTTTTCCCTTTATTGGAGAATATATCTGACAAAGCCCTGATATCTAAGATCTACAAGGAACTCATATTCCAAAAAGGAAAAAACAACCAGCCCCATTACAAAGTGGGCAAAAGATATGAACAGACACTCTTAAAAGAAGACATACACACAGCCAACAGATACATGAAAAAATGCTCATCCTCACTAATTATCAAAGAAATGCAAATTAAAACCATACTGAGATACCACTTACCTCCAGTCAGGATGGCCATCATCAATAACTCAGAAAACAACAGATGCTGGAGAGGATGCAGGGAAAAGGGAACACTTCTACACTGTTGATGGGAGTGTAAACTAATACAACCTCTGTGAAAAACAGTTTGGCAATTCCCAAAAGTTCTAAAAATCAACCTTCCATATGATCCCACAATTCCCCTACTGGGAATATGCCTGGAAAAACTCAAATCACTCTATGAAAAAGATACCTGCACACGCATGTTTATTGCAGCATTATTTACAGTAGTAAAAACATGGAACCAACCGTGCTGCCCATTGAATGAGGACTGGATAAAAAATCTGTGGTATATATACATGATGGAATATTACACAGCCATAAAGAAGGACAAAATTGTGAACTTCACAGCAACTTGGATGGACTGAGAGTCTATACTATTGCGTGATGTATCACAGAAACAAAGAACTGAGTACCACATGTTCTCACTCATAAGCAGACCTTGAACAATTATCATAATACTATAAGAAAGGAATTGACAGTAGTGGGAAACTGCCAGGGGGGGTGAGATTGGCAGTAGTGGGAAACTGCTGCAGGAGAGGGCACACCTCACCAACAATGGTACTTGCGTAATTAACATTTGTATATCTAATCCTGAATTGTGCTCCACATCTTTAAAATTAAAAATTAACAAAGTCCATATATTTGTCATTCTGTAAGGCTGCACAATATTCCATTGTGTATATGTACCGCATTATTTTTATCCAGTCCAACTTTGATGGGCAACATGGCTGGTTCCATCTTTTTGCTATTGTGAGTAGAGCTGCAACAAACATACGTGTGCAGGTATTTTCTTTGTAGAATAATCTGAGTTCCTCCAGGTATATGCCCAATTGGGGAATTGCTGGGTCATATGGAAGGTCAATTTCTAGTTCTTTCAGAAATCTCCAGACTGTTTTCCAGAGAGGTTGTACAAGTTTACATTCCAAGGGAGGGAGGGGCACACCTCGTTAACAGGGGTATCTGCATGATCGATGATGTATAACTAACCCTGAATTGTACCCCACATCTTTACAGTAAAATTTTTTTTAAAAAATTAACAACAAAATAAAAATTTAAAAAACAGTTTACTCCAAATCTTTCCAGGATGGAGTTGTACCTAAACTCTCTAGCAAAGACATGCATTCTTCTTGCCCTCCTTTCCTCCCGACATCAAAAAGCTAGAAGGGACTAAGGCAATATAAAGAGAAAAAATAGATGACTGAGCCCTTTCCCAGGTGACAACAGTCTTGATTCCCCATGGCCACTACTGTTTTAAGGAAGAAAATGTTTTGAAGAGCTAAAGTGGGTATCCAAAGAGAAAATGATGGCTGTGGTTTATCTTAAGGGAGGGAAATGCAATCACAACCCACTTTTACCAAAATACCAAGAAGATTATTCAAAAATATGAGGAACATATTACTCCAATGTAAGCCCATTTATTTTCCTCCTGCTAAGACTTCACACCTTAGAAAATGTGTCCGGATAAGAAAATGTGTCCCTTGAAGTTGATCAGTCCTCAGCATACTTCTCTACCTTGGGAGTAAGGTGAGGTGGTAATGATGAAGCCAACAGGAGTTTGCTGAATTTCTTGACCAAAACCTAGATTAGCAGGTCTTGCTGGACCTTACTCTTACAATGCAATCTTGAGCCAAAGGACTCCAGTTGCCAATGTCTGCATTTCTTTGCCAGAGAGCTTTCTCTAGTAAGTTGGTCCAACTTTGCCTACTGCATAACAGGTCAGAAGTGCTAGAGAATTAATACCTCTGGAGACCTCAATTCATGACAAACAGAACGAGTAGTATTTATTTCTCAGATATCTAGCCCCTCAGGTGGTATCTTAGTACATTTGTATTGCTATAAAAGAACCCCTGAGACTGAGTAGTTTATAAAAAAAAAAGAGAGATTTATTTAGCTCACAGTTCTGTAGCTTGAGAAGTTCAAGAGTATGGCCCTGGTTTCTGGTGAGGGATTTTGTGCTGTATCACAACCTGGCAGAGAAGTGCAAAGAAGAAGTGGACACATGCAAAGAGGGGAAAACCTCAGGGGCTCCCTGGCTTTATGACAACTAACTGTCATGTGAACTCATCCGTTTGCAGAAGAACGAATTCAGTCTGCAAGAGTGAGAACTCACTCACTACCATGAGAATAGCACCAAGCCATTCATGAGGGATCTGCCCCATGACTCAAACACCTCCCACTAGGTCCTATCTCCCAACACCACCACATTGGGGATCAAATTTCTTTATACATATATATATGTAATTTTAAAGATGTACAAAATAATATATATTACTATACATATTATTATATATATTATTTTAAAGATGTGTGGTACAATTCAGGATTAGATAGAAAAGTGGTCATCATACAGGTAAAGTCTGGGCCTTCCTTTGGTCCCCACTTTGTCTGGTTTGAGCTCAGGTACCCTTATTAATGTTATGTGCCCTGGCCCTGGCAGTGTCCCACTACTGCCAATTCCTTTCTTTTAGTATTATGATCAGTGCTCAGGGTCTACCTATAGTGAGAACATGTGGTACTCAGTTCTTTGTTTCTGTGATAGATCATTGAGTATATAGACTGTAAATCCATCCAAGTTGCTTCACAGTCCATAAGTTTTTCCTTCTTTATGGCTGCATAATATTCCATCATGTATATGTACCACATTTTTAAATCCAGTCCAGTTTTGATGGACAGCACGATTGGTTCCATGGTTTTGCTATTGAGAATAATACTGCAATAAGCATATGTGTGTAGGTATCCCACCAACAGTGTAGAAATGTTCCCTTTTCCCTGCATCCTCTCCAGCATTTGTTGTTTTTCGAGTTATTGATGATGGCCATTCTTACTGGAGTTAGGTGGTATCTCAGTGTGGTTTTAATTTGTATTTCTTTATGAGTTTTGGTGGGGACAAACAAACCATAAGCAGGTAAAATAAATTGAAGAATGTGTATTCTACCCTGGCTTCCAGACTTCTGCAATATGACAAGTCACTAATTTCCCATTGGTGGCGTCTTACTTGATAAAAACATACTTTATTGGCTGCTTTTCATTTCCTGGTTCACTTCCTCACTTCTCTTTTGGGATTTCCAGTGACCACTTTCCTAATAAATTATTTGTGCCAGAATCATTGATTTTCTGGAGGAATAAAAATTAAGATGCCTGAATAAACCAAAATTACCACTCTTAGAGTCATGAATAAACGAAGTGCCCAAAAGCTATATTCGAAATGTGCATCTATACTCAGAGGAGTCCTAGGTACCACTTGGTTCTATATGTTTACCTGAGTGGCTACAGATAGTTTGTAATCTATCTTGAGTAATATTAGTATCCTTATGTGGGATGGTATTCAAAACATTTACCAACTATAACAGTATAAGCCCCAGAGAAGGGTTCTGAAATATGTCAAGTGGTGGGGGTGGGACCAGGGCAGCTGTAGAGGGAACTGTATCGAGGTCATTTACTAGCCAGTAAGGTAATATTGTAGCCTTTTAACAATCAATACAGTCCTACCACTGTATACTGATTGAACATCAGCTCTGCCCTTAGGTACTGAGATTTTGTTATGATATTTGGATAAATGAGAGATTCCCAAGGTTAAAATAAAACATCCTTACTAACATCTTAAGAATAACTGCAAATGATAGTATAGTATAATCTCTAGTGTACAGTGTCATCTGAGAATTAAGTACTTTGGCATAATAGTCAATTCCCAAGTTAATCAACATTAAAATAATTTTCCTACAAGAAAATTAACTGAGTATTAAAGCCAACAATGACACATTTTTTTATTTTCTTCTTTACAATGATCTCAGGTTGTTATTACAAATATCAATTTTTATTGTTTTATAAATAAGTTAGAAAATATATAGAACAGAGAACTCTATGCTGTGCAGGCCAGTTTTTACAGAATAGTTATAATAAAACAGCTGTGTAACTTCGAAAGTCACTTTTGAGTGCATTTGCTTTCCTTAGAATAGTTGCAACCATAAGGAGATTTTTTTTTTTTCAAATCTGAAAGTGCTGTTTTAAACATATCTCTTACAGGATTACCAGTAAATGTATAAATTCAATAAGAGATGCTGTTTCTGTAAGCTTTGTTGGAGCTTACACAATACTGGTAGGAAAATGTCAGAATGCAAGATACAGGAAAAACCTGATCTAGACTTCACAAGAGATCATTTTATGAAAGCTTGGCCTACATGGAAGCCTCAAAAAGCATATCTACAGACTGGGGAGAATCACTTGAGTCTAGGAGTTCGAGACCAGCCTGGGAAACACAGCAAAACCTCATTTCTGCAACAACAACAAAAAAAAATCCGACAATTATCTGGGCATGATAGCACATGCTTGTAGTCCCAGCTACTCGGGATGCCAAGGCAAAAGGATCGCCTGAGCCCAGAAGGTCGAGGCTGTGGTGAGCCATGATTGTGCCACTGCACTCCAATCTGGGTGATAGAGTTAAACCTTGACTCAAAAAAAGCATACTCACAGATTCAGGTAACAGTTGAGTCCTAAATAATCCTTTTAAAGTAAATAGTTCTCAAAAAAACATAAAATAAAAAAGAAAAGATAGTTTTCTAATAAACTTTCATTTGAAACTGAGTATGATGGGTATTCAGGACAAACGTATTTATAAACATCAAATAACTATTCTAATAATTATATAACTATACAAATGTTCTGGGACATTACATGACTTTAAAAATTAATAAAATAAAAAATTGCATCAGATGTTTTTACCAAAAGCAGGCTCTGTTTTCAGGAAAGATGGTGACATGAGCCTAAGTGTCTAATCTTTATTATTACTTGTTTCCTATTTGTTTTATTTGTTTTTTCTCTTCTTATTGTATTCTTTTGGATTATTTTTATTATTTTCTTTTTTCTATTGCTTTTTAGCAATGTATTTTCTCCTACTTTTCAGTGTCTACCCTTAAATAAGTACAGCATACATCCTTGACTTACTTAAGTCTAATGAAAAGTGATACCACTTCCTAAAAAAACCATAGAACTCTTTTATTTCATTTATTTCTTTCTGGTGTTTTGCCTTATTGTTCTTGTTTAATTCTGATTATATATTAATATTTGATATATATATCAAATATTATGCTTTCATGGTTTTTTGGTTTTCAACAGTTTTACTACTACATGACTTACTATGGTTTCTTTGTATTCTTCCTGCCTTGGACTTGTATCATTTCTTGAATCTATGGCATAAAGTCATTTATCAGTTTTCAAAAATTATCTGTTCAAACATTAATTCTGCTCTACTCTCCTTTTGTGATTTCAATCATACGTGTTAGACTTTTTCATTGTGTTCCATATGCTCGTGTCGATATTTTCCATCCTTCTGTTCACATTAAATCTGGATATTTTCTTCTGATCCATTTTCCAGTGTATTATTCTCTTTTAAGCTGTGTTTAGTAAGCTATTAAGTCTATCTATTGTGTTTTTAATTTCAGATTTTACATTTTTCACTTCTTGGAATTTCCATTTGATAACACTTTATATTTTTCAGTTCCGTGTTGAAATTTATCTGGTCATTTAAGTTACTGAAAATACTATTCATGGCTATTTAGAAACCTATGCCTGTTAGCTACATTTTCCAATTTTCTCATGTATTTGTTTTTCTTTTAGTTTTGGGTTAATTCATACTGTCATGTGCAAGACTGATTATTTTTCATTGAATGCTAGACAATGTTTATACATTTTAAAGGTAATTTGATGCTCTGAATGATATTATATTTCTCCACAGTGTATTTATTCTGAGTTCTGGCAGTCTGTTGTCTAAGAAGACCACCTTAATCCTATCAAAGATTCATCTGCTTCAAAGTTAAACTTCTGGCTTTCTGAGAGCTGGCCTATTTTGGGTCAGAACTGAAGACCAAGAGTGTTTACTTGGACTATACCTCCGTAGTATATCCTTGACTGCATTTTGTTGTCATCCAAGTTTCCACAAAATCTATTTGTCTTTTCTCTCTGGCTTTTTTTTTTCCTCTGAGATACCGGTTTTGCATGTCCTTGCTGCCTTGGTGACTCTGATGCCATCAAAAGACGTTCCTTATGTTTCATCCAGTTTTGCTAGATCTTCCCTTCAGGATTGTAATTCTGAAATAAGCTAGACAGTATTTTTAGAAACAGAACTCCTCCCAATCAGTTTTTAGTCTCCCATCTTGAGAATGAGTTCAGTACACAATGAAAGTTTACCCAATTCTAAAAAGAATTTAAATATACGAGACAGAGAGACCAATGCTAAAAAAAGAAAAAAGCATATACGATGCAAATAGAATAAAAGTTTAATAAACTTTCACAATAGCCTTAGTTTATTCCACTGATTAAGTAAGAGAGAATGATACAAAAATTACAAAAAGTCCTTAAATTATAAAAGATCAATTTGCAGAATGAGAAGATTTAAAAAGGAAGTGAAACCACTTATAATTTTTTTTTCAAATCAAACATCTTGAAATCCCTAAAAAAACCAAAGTCATATATATGACTTGAATGGGTCTGGAAGCCAACTGACTCAAAGAAAATATTCTTTGGTTTTATATCCTTGGGGGGAGAATCAGGATGACATTAAGCAATGGTTTTTGGTGACTAAAGATTACTGATAAAAATATCAAAAGGTGATCAGATATAAACTTAAGCTAAAGTAATCCTTTATTATAGTAATTAATTATTAAATATTAACCATTTGTCATTTGGATTTTAGAAACTATATTTTATAAAAGGGCAAAAATATATATAACATATGACAATCTGACAATCTAGTTACCAATGTCACTGAAAACTGACCTTCTGAATTTTGCTATCCTGAGTATATTAGTCAGAGTTCTCCAGAGAAACAGAACCAATAGGATATACATGAGATAGATAGATAGATAATATGTAAATATGTATACATATAAGTAAGGATATGTGAGTATGATCTATCTACTTCGAGATTTATTGAGCAGTGTTTTGTACTTCTTATTGTAAAGGTCTTTCACTTCTCTGGTTAGATGGATGCTAAGGCATTTCATTTTTTGGTGGCTATTGTGAATGGGATTGTGCTTGTTATTTGGCACTCCGCTTGTTGCTGGTGTATAGAAATGCAACTGTCTTTTGCACATTGATTCTGTACCCTGAGACTTTACTGAAGTCAATTATCAGTACTATAAGGCTTTTGACAGACTCCCTAGGGTTTTCAAGATATAGAATCATATTTTCTGCAAAGAGGGGTAGCTTGACTTCCTCTTTTCCTATATAGATACCCCTGATTTCCTTCTCTTGCCTGGTCACTCTAGCTAGGACATTCAACACTATGTTGAACAGAAGGAATGAGAAAAACAGAAGGCATTCTTGTCTTGTTCCCCTCAATCTGAAAGGAAAACTAAACCTATTAAAAAGTGGACAAAGGATATGAATAGACATTTTTCAAAAGAAGATACACAAGCAGCCAACAGATACATGAAAAAACACTCAGCTGCACTAATCATCAGAGAAATGCAAATGAAAACCACCTAACTTCAGTAAGGATGGCCATCATTAATACATCAAAAACAACAGATGCTGGTGAGGGTGTGGGGAAAAGGGAATGCTTCTACACTGTTGGTGAGAGTGTAACCTAGTTCAACTTCTGTGGAAAGCAGTGTGGTGATTCTTAAAAGAACTAAAAATTGACCTTCCATACAATCCAGCAATCCCTCTCCAGGGTACATTCCCAAAGGAACATAGATTGCTCCACAAAAAAGACACCTGCATACACAAGTAGCTACACTGTTCACAATAGCAAAAACATGGAACTAACCCATCAAAGGTGAACTGGATAAAGAAAATGTGGTACATATACATGATAGAGTATTAAGCAGCCATAAAGAACAAAATTATGAACTTCGCAGCAAATTGGATAGAGTTGGAGATCATCATACTTAGTGATCTAGCACAGAAACAAATAACTGAATACCACATGTTCTCACTCATAAGTGTGACCTGAACATTAATCACATTAGCACAAGGGAGGGATTGGCAGTCACTGGACACTGCCGGGGAGGGAGGGAGGGAGGGAAGGCACATAGCAACACTAAAGGTACCTGGTCCCAAACCAGAAGTAAGGACCAGTTGGAGGCCTAAACTTCACCTGCATGCAGCCTACTTGTGTAGTTAATACTGACTTGTACCCCACCTATCTATAATAAAATAAAATAGAAAGATATTTATTATAAGGTATTTGCTCACATGCAATTTTGGAGTCCGAGATGTCCCATGATCTGCCGTATGCAAGCTGGAGACCTCAAAAAGCCAGTGGTATAGTTCAAAGGCCTGAGAGCCAATGGTGGAGATTCCATTGTAGGCCTGAAGACCTGAGAACATGGAATACTGCTGGCTGGAAAATAATGATGGCCCAGCTTATGCATTCAGGCAGTTAATTCAACCTTCCTCTATTTGTTCTATTTGGGCCCTCGACAGATTGGATCATGCTCACCCACATTGGGGAGGACCATCTGCTTTCCTCAATCCACCAATTCAAATGTTAATCTCATCCAGAAACACCCTCACAGACACACCTAGAAATAGTGTTTAACGAACTCTCTGAGAGTCCATGAACCAGTCAAGTCGACACAAAATTAACCATCATACCGGGCATCACTTCTTATAACGATTTCTCTAAATCTTGGTCATTTTGTTATCAAAGAAAATATAACAACTGCATAAATATTAACCTTTTAAGTCCAAACCTATAAAATAAAAGCAAGTTCCAGAAATTATTTGTATTCAATCAGATGATTTTCAATCTAATACTGTTTTGGTCACAGGCAAGCAAAATGTAAGCTTCTAGTCTCAAGATCCCATCAGAGATTTTCAGGCCAATATTTTTTTCTTTCCAGACTTTACTATTAATCATAGAACCTGCAATGTTCAGAAACAATGCAGGGAAACTACTATTTGAAGCGCACCTTTAATCTATAACATTATGAAACCATATGACATAATATGATAATTAGTAAGTGTATATTCTGAGTTCTTTAACAAACCCATGCTCAAGAACTGAATTATTTTAAATATATGTGCCATATCATATCATAATATGTTCCTTTTCTCACAAATGGAAAAGGGAAGAGGAATTGTTATCGTTTTTATCTACTGCCACCCTCGACAGCCTGTAATAAGCTTTGAGACTATCCTCTTTTACTACAGAAAAATGACTCACCTAGAGTTACATAACACTCAGTTCCTAGGAATCCAAATCTCTCATTTTCTCTTTAATGTCAAAAGTGCTTAATGTTGAAAGTTAAAAAAAAGTTTTAAGGAAATATTTAAGAAACAGCAAATGAAGGGGAAAACTTGCAAGCAACTGCCAGGACATTCTTATTATTATTATTACTTATCCTTCCATCCAATTACTCTCTAGGTTTTCCAATGCTGACCCTGAATTTGCATGACCTTGAGAGTGAGTGCTTCCTTAGTTGGTGCCCTAGGTGTCTTGTTTGCCTCCCTCTAGTCCCTGCTCAGTATAGGGCAGGGCCCAGTGGGAAAAAAGCATTTAAGAAATAAGCAAATTGAGAGTCCCACAGGGGACACTGAGAAGGAGTAGTCAAAAGAAGGGAGAATGCACCTACGATGTTATAGATGCCATGAAGAGAGTACATCCAGAATAAAAGCAGTGATTATCACCATTCAACTATGAAGAGGAATCATATAAGATAATGTTAAAAAAGTGTTCATTGTTAGGAACTGCCAGTTTGAAGGAAATATACATGACTCTTAAATATAAAAAAAGATACTTAACCTTACTTAAAACTTTTAAAATACAAATTCAAATGTTAAGAAGACACTATTGAAACACTGTGTTGGATATCGTACTGGGAAATATTATTTCAACTATTGCTGGTGGGAGTATAAACTAGTACAACTGTTAAAAGCCCAATGTGGCAGAATCTATCCCAAATTGCTTTGACTCAACAATTCTACCTCCAGGTATTATCCAACATATTCTTAACATGTGTTTGAAGAAATGTATTGCAATATTGATTGTAAATACTAAAAAATTGAAGTGGTATAGAAGATGTGTTAAATAAATAATGATATATCCATGTCATAGAATTAATAGAATACTATGTAGCTGTCCAAAGGGATAAGTCAGCTCTATGTGTGCTGATATGGAAAGATTTGTCATTATGGGAAAGCAACAAGGAAAAGTGTTTTTAGTATGATTTAATTTATAATTTTTAAAATTAAAGACCATTTATATTCATTTTGCTTAACATATCTCTAGAAGGAAACACAAAAAACTGATGTTACCTGTTGCTTCTTGAGAAGGTAACTAAGCTGGAAAATACTGATTGGAGGGAAAGACGTTCTTTTCACTCTGTTCTTATACTTTTAAAATTTTGTTTTATGTATGCATGCATTACCTATTCAAAAATAAAAATAAAATAAAAGGTTTTCATCGTATTTAGCAGAAAGGAGGTTGCAAGCAACCTCAGTAATGGCTGCTTCAAGGACATGGTATGCATAGCAACCATATTGCAGTGGACTAAGTAATAACACTGAAGTAAATGGACACATTCTACTGAGAATAGCTTTTAAAGCCCCTTGACCCTAGATGGGAGAAGAGTAATAGGACAGTAGCCAAAGGTTAACATAAAGTCATGGAACTGTGGAGCTAAACTTCCACATGGATACTGAGGTCAGTCAACAGGGCAGAGTGCAGTGTGCAACTTATGTGTAAATAGTTTCTAACCTTTATGTTTCTCCATCAAAATAAAGGCTAACAGCATACCTACTGCTTTGCAGGCTGCAAGCACCATGGTCAATCACTTCTTTCCTGGGCTCAGGTACAGTGACTCATGCCTGTAATCCCAGCACTTTGGGAAGCCAAGGTAGGAGGATGTTTGAGCCCAGGAGTTCAAGACCAGCCTGGACAACATAATGAGATCTCATCACAAAGAAAGAAAGAAAGAAAGAAAGAAAGAAAGAAAGAAAGAAAGAAAGAAAGAAAGAAAGAAAGAAAGAAAGAAAGAAAGAAATGCTGGAGGGAGGGAGGGAGGG
>NW_007246143.1:56500-73537 GCF_000164805.1 Carlito syrichta | reverse complement strand
TGGTACACGCCTGTAGCCCCAGCTACTCAGAAGGTTATGGTGAAAGCCTGGGTCCAGGAGGTTGAGGCTGCAGTGATTTGTAATGATGCCACTGCACTCCAGACCAGGCAACGGAGAGAGACCCTGACTCACACACACACACACACACACACACACACACACACACACACACACACACACACACACACCCCACAAAACCAAGCACTTCTTTACTGGAATCAGACAACCTGACTTCTAACTCTGTCATTTACTAGCTATATTAGCTTAAGAGTTTACTTCAATCCTCCGTGCCTCACTTTCCTCACCTGTCTACTTCTTATAGGTCCTGTGAAGATTATGTAAGTTAATAGATGTAAATCTATGAACATGTCTGGCACATATTAGACAGTGCATGTATTAGTTTTCTAAGGCTGTCATAACAAAATACCACAGACTGGATAGCTTAAACAACAGAAATTTATTTTCTCACAATTCTGGAGGCTAGAAATCTGAACCCTAAGTCCTGGTGGGGTTGGTTTCTTCTGAGAATTTTCTCCTTAGTTTGTAGATGGCCGTCTTTTCCTTGTATCTTCACATGGTCTCCCCTCTCTGTCTGTATCCCAATATAAGGTTGTCAGTTATATTGGATTAGGGTCCACCCTTATTCCCTCATTTAACCTTAACTACATCTTTAAAGACCCTATTTCCAAATACAGACACATTCTGAGGCACCAGGGATTAGAACTTCCACATATGAATTTTGAGTGAACACAATTAAGTGCATAACACTGCACGTTTGTGACTGATTTAGTATCCAGGATAAAGGCAGGTGTTTGGGTACAGAGAAAATTAGTGATACTTACGTTAACATCTTCAATGGATTAGGGGGAGGTTCCAGAATTTGGATGATAGAAGTGAGAAAAGAATGGTTCATTCTGTGGCAATTTAAATGTATATATAATTATATTGTATTATATGTTTAATAATATGTTATAATAATAATGTAATGTTCACATTAACTTGATTCAGCCTGGACAATATTATTCATGGGCTCTAAGTTTTTAGCAGCTCCTAATGGAAAACTTTAAGTAAAGAAGCTATTGACACAAGTAGTTTGTACAGACGACATACTTAACCATTAGCTTTTATTTAGATAAAGAAGAGTAAAGGTTAGGAAATAATTACATATCAGCTAGCATAAAATTTGAGTTAAATCTATATTTGTGCAATATATTCTCATCATAAAGTTAGATTTTTGTCTAATACTAATTATTAAAACTGGCATAAAATTTCCCTGTAACATTGAGATTTTTAAAAATAATTCTAACACCTATTGACTTGTAACCTTGAGACAATCAATATTTGTTATCAGAAACTACATTTGTTAAGATGTTTGGGTAGAAAGCAGGATTTTTTCACTTAAAATTGTGAATAAATTGGGTTCAATTTGTTGAATTACTGTGAACTCTAGAGTCTGTATTTAACATTTGAATAATCACCGGAGGTTGAATTTATTCGTCATCCTTGGAATAATTAACCTGCTTATTATGACCACACTTATCTAACCTTAATTACTTAACCAGTATAAAAGACAATGCAGGTTCTTTTAGAACTAAGCACAGGTCTAAAGACTTTTTTTGGAAAAGTTACTTTCCACATAAAACGACTATACAGAATAACAGAAAACAGGGTCATAATAAGCCAATGGAATGAACATCAGTGGAGTGTTTTCTCAAAAAATAAAAAAAAAAGATGGAGAAACGATGTCCTGAAAGCAGCAAAAGGAACTGAAGAGGTGTGAGAAAAAGAGTTGCTCCCTCTTGAGAGGAATTTAGGTGAGCTGCATCTTTGGGGAAAGCCCTGGCTCTCCATTTCAACAAGAAGATGGAGAGAATTTTCAGGAAGAGCATGTGAATATGGGAAAGTTGTAACCATAAAATGAAGAATTCTTGAGAGCTCAGGAGAAAAGGTTTTAGGCAGTGAGAATCTGGGACTTTGGAATGGAAGTGAGAAGGCACAGAATATTTTGGAGATATGAGTGTGGCAGAGCATGGCCAGAAGAAGACTTGAGGCCTCATATATTGGGAGGTGACCTAGGGTAGCAGAGTCAGGAAATAAGTGGATTTAGCTGTACCTAATTCTGCCAAGTTAATCATTCCACTGGTGGATGAAGTGGACATTCAGGTCTCATGGACTGTACTTTCAAGAGAGTTCAAGTCAACAAGGAAGATTCCAGCTTCTGGAGAAAGGGTAAACTGAGGTTTCATTGGATATGAAACTCCATCAGAAAAGATACAGGCCCTAGGTTGTTGAAAGCAGGCTCTTTGAGAGTGGTTAGAGGACAGGTGGGTGACTCAGAGAACCTGGTCCCTAGAACTGTTTGTAGGGACCAAATGGGATGTTTGTAATCTAACTCAAATCTTATTAAGGTTGAATACTTCTGGTGTACCACATGCAAGTGTAAGACTTTATTTACCAATGCAAGAAGGAGGATGTGATTAGCTAAATATTCAGAGAAAGGGAGAGAATTGGTTTTGGAAATACTGAGTTGTTGATTGGCGAGCATGTTGAGTTTGAGGTGTGCATGGACCACTCAGGTGTAACTGAATAACAGGCAGTTGTCACTGTAGCCCAGAGTGAAAAAAGGAGGGCAGGGAAATTGAGCAGCTTGCCAAGGAGGAGAGCTTCCTCCTGTCTTGATCCATGGTACCTGGAATGTTGAAAACAGGCTGTAGATTGGCTCTCATATTCTTTTTCCTGCTCCTTGCATTTCTGTTTCTTTCTCCTTTGTTCCATTTCTGCCTCCTTTTCCACCTGATCCTTTCCCTTATCCATTAAGCATGCTTAAATGTTCATTTCCTAAATAAATCTTCCCCAGTGCTGGTTCTTCTGCAAGCTACTGTACTCCTCGCCTCCACATACATACATTCTTCTTTTCTGTGACCTTTTCAAAATATGAGGTGCATTTCATGCCTACACTTTATCTATCCTCCACTCTTCGTCTCCTTGCAACCTAGCTTTTATGACTCTGTGGGAAATGGTCCTTAATTATCTCCAACAACACCATAATTTCCAAATGTAATTGCCAACTCCAAGTATTCATCCTACTGACCTCTTGGCAGTATTCAATATTGTTGAGCACGCTTCATAGTGATGCTTTCTTCTAGCCTTTGGCTGCTTTTCTCTCCTCTCTTTCTCTCCAATTCTTCTAAGATTCACTGGGTCCTCATCCCTGGTTTTACCTTAAAATTAGTTGTTCTGTGGGTTCTGTTGACTGCTCCTTCAATTCAAAGCTGTAGGGAGGGAGACTACCTAAAAGACTCATGGAAGTCAGGGACCCATTCGGTCATTGTCACTATGAATGCCACCACCACTATCTGCTGCCACAACCATTAGCAGAAAGAGAAGCAAGAAAATTTTTCATTGGGTTTTCATCGGATATTCAAATGACTAATAAGATGTTACTAAAATAGGAGAATCGTAAAATGCTACCTGCCACTAAGCATTCTGCATCTCGGCATTCAGTTTCAAGCTCCCAAAGCTGGTTAAATGTGCCACTTGCACTGCCTTGTATTTTAACCTTTGTTACATACCTTCAAGCCAAAAGTTGCTCTGACAGGGTGTTGAGAATTGACACCAATTAGTTATCATCAAACCTACTCTCCTTTGTCCTTTTTTATGTGTTATCAGTGAAAAGGAGGACGGAAAATGACAGAAGTTCAAAGGACTAGGATGTGAGGGCGTTTAAGGTTTTGTGAAAGTGGGAGGGTCATATTTTTAGTGTTGAACAAGTTTACATATTTTCTCTGAACTCTCACGCTTGGTACAAGCTGTCAGGTCTGAGATCCTTTATGTAGTACTGCCTTTGGCCCTCTTCTCTCCCACTCTGCTTTCTCAGGCCACCTAATTTTTATCTTTAACCCTGATTCCAGGTGCCTGGTCACTCTCCTGTATTTCATATTCATACCTCCAAGTGCTAGTTTCCAAAAGGATGTCCCGCAGGCAGTTTGACCTCATCTAAAACAATCAATTTCCTGCCCCCTCAACCCTTCACCCCCTTTCCCCAATGAAAACACAATCCTGATCTTTACCTGGCAACTGGCAAGCTATCCTCAACTCCTGTTTATCTCTCTCTGACCCCACTGTATATCTTCATTGATATTGATTGATTCTGTGATATTTCACCCATCTGTCAACTCACTTACACCCACTTCCACTGCCCTAGATTAATACCTCACCATTTATTGCCTGGACTTGCAATAGCCTGTAAATATATCCCTCTCCAATCTCAAAAGTAAATATATTATGGTTAAAAATCTCTATTAAAGGCCTGTTGCATTACAGGATAAAGTCCAAACTCATTAGCCTGGTGTGCAGAGTTCATCATTACTTGGTCTCAAAATACCTTTCCCTTAGAGATGTTCTTAATTGGAGCAAAATTTACATACAGTAAAATGCACAAGCATTAAGGGTACAATTTGGTTAGTTTTGACAAATGTGTACATTCATGCAACTAATGGCTGAATCAAAATACAGAATATACTGATCAGTTTAGAAAACTTCCTTATTCTCCCTTTCAATCAATTTCCACATTCCCATAGACAACCGCTGTTCTCATTTTTATCATTGATTAAGTTTGCCTGTTCTTGACATAAAGTATATACTCTTTTTTTCACTCATCGTGATGGTTCTGAGATCATTCATATTATTTCCCATATCCATAGTTCACTATTTTTCATTGTTGAGGAGTATTCCACTATAGGATGATACAACCAATTTGGTTGTTTCCAATTTGGGACTATGGTGAAAAAGTAACTGTAAAGTTTCTTGTATAAATATTTTTGTGGAGCTAAGCTTTCATTTCTTTCAGATAAATATGTAGGAGTGGGATTGCTGGGTTACATAATAAATGTATAGTTAACTGTACGAAAGATTGTTAAACAGTTTTCCAAAGTGACTTTACTATTTTTCACTCCCACCAGTAATGTATAAGTTGCTCCATAACCTCAACAAAACGTAATGTTGTTAGTTATTTTAATTTTAGCCATTCTTGTGGTTGAATAATGGTTTTTAAAGCTTGCTGTGGTTTTAATTTCTATTTCCTTGATAGCTAATAAATTTGAGCACTTTTCTATGTGTTTATTGGGCATTTGTGCATGATCCTTTCATAAGTGTCTGTTCCAGTATTTTCATCACTTTTATTGGGTTGATTGCTTTTATATATGCTTTATATATGCATTAAAAGCACTCTTTGCATATCCTTACTATAAGTCCTAGGTCAAATTTACTATGGTTTGTCTTTACATTTTCTCAACTATCTACTTTAATAAGTAGAAGTTTTAAACTTTGATGAAGTCTAATTTGTCAATTTTTCCCTTTTATATTTATTGATTTCTGTGTCTTGTCTAAGAAGTATTTGCATTTCCCCAGATAGCAAAGATATTCTCTATTCTCTAACAGCTTTCTTCTAGAACTTTATAATTTTATCATTTGTGTTCAAATCCATGGCACAACTTAAGTTGGTGTTTGTGTATAGTGTCAATGTTTATTATTTTCTATATAGATATCCAGTTTATCTGGAATCATATGCTGAAGTTTGGTTCCCCATTGAATTGCTTTGGTGTCTATATTAAAAATAATTGGACTCATAAATGTGGGTCTTTTTTGCATTCTTTTTATCTTCCATTCATCTGTCTACTTCTTTGCCAATATGACATCATCTTGATTAACATAGCTTTATAGTAAGTCTTGAAGTTAGGAGGTGCAAGTGGTCCAACTTTTATGTCTCTTTCAAGATTGCTTTGACTAGTCTCAGTTCTTTGCACTTCTATATAAATTTTATAATCAGCTATTCAAGTTCTAGTTTTAAAGGCCTGCTAGAATTAGGATTGGATTTGTATCAGATTTTTAAGTCAAATTGGAGAGAATTAACATCCTAACAAAATTTTGAGTTTTACAACCCCTTTAACATGGTATATTATTACATTTATTTAGGCCTTTTATAATTTCTTCCAGCAATATTTTGTTATTTTCAGTGTACGGGTTTAGCTAGTATTTGTGAAATGTACTAATACGCATTTATGTTTTTGACACTATTACAAATGGCATGCTTAAATTTCATTATTCAATTACTTGCTGCAAGTATTTGGAAATAAAATTGGATTTTTATATTGACTTTGTGTTCTGTATCTTTGATAAACCCATCAATTTGTCCTAGAAGTTGTTTTTAGATGACAAGATTTTCAATGTAAAAATTATCTTGTCTACAAATACAATATTTTCACTTCTTCTTTTCAATTTGAATGCCACTTTTTTCTTGCCTTATCACACTGGTCAGGACTTCTATTTTTACATAGAAATAGTGAAAGAGAACATCTTTGGTTTCTTACCAAATTTAAGGGAACATGCTCAATATTTTACCATTAGGTATGATGTTGGCTGTAGGTTTTATGTAGGTGCCCTTAATCAGATTGAGGAAGTTCCCTTTTAGTTCTAGTTTTCTGAGTTTGTTTGTTTGTTTGCTTAATTATGAATGAACGTACAATTTTGATCAAACATTTTTCTTCATCTATTAAGATAATATGTTTTTTCTGTCCTATTCTGTTCATAGTTACTCACACATTGATTGATTTTAAATATTAAACTAATCTTAAATTCTTCAGATAAATCCCACTAGTCATGATGTGTTGTCTTTCTTATATATTGTTGGATTCAATTCGCTATTGTTTTGTTAAGGAATATTGCATCTAAGTTCATAATACATATTGATTTGTAAGTTACTTTTCTTCTAATGTATTGTAAAGTTTTTATTTATTTATTTATTTTTGCTGGCCTTGATTTTAACAAATTGAGGAGTATTTCCTCCAGTTCTATTTTCTGAAAGAGTTTACAAGAAATTGGTATCTTTTCTTTTTTTTGTTTTTTGCTTGTTTGTTTGTTTGTTTTGTTTTTTGAGTTGGAGTCTCACTCTGTCGCCCAGACTGGAGTGCAGTGGCCACTCCCAGCCACCACAGCCTCACCTGCTGGGCTCTGGCAATCCTTCCACCTCAGCCTTCCAAGTACCCAGAATTACAGGCATGCGCTACCACGCCCGGCTGATTTTTTGATTTATTGTAGAGATGAGGTCTTGCTGCCCAGGCGGGTCTCCAACCCGAGGGTTCATGCAATCCACTCACCTCAGCCTCCCAAAGGCACAGGATTACATGCTGAGCCACCAAGCCCGGCTTGGTATCTTTTCATCCTTGAATGTTTAATAGACTTCACAGGTAAGCCATATGGATGTGGAGTTTTTGTGTGGGTAATTTTTATTAGAAATTTTATTTTGTAATTTGTTTTAAAAATTTTAAGGATACATAATGGCTGCACATAGTTATGGAGTACATGTAATATTTTGATACAAGCATATGATGTGTAGTGATCAAATCTAAGTAATTGGGATATTCATAATCTCAAACATTTATCATTTCTTTGTGTTGGGAATATGAGGGGGACGCCCCAAAAAACAGAATTTTTTTTGAGGGGAAGCCCCTTGTAGTACAGGCTTCCCCTGCTAGTTAAGTGTTCTAGGATCCCATCTGCATCAGTGTACCAGCTAGTGTTGTGAAAGGCTGCCTTCCGTTTCAGTGAATTATTTTCTTTTCTGGAGATTCTTTCAATGCTTTTGCCCATTTCAGATGGGTGATTTACGAGCACATATGCCCATACTGTGCTGAGGCTCAGCAGTTTTTACCAAAAATGGCATGACCCCTGTCCCCCACTCTCCTTATTCACCGGATCTCCTCCCAAGTGACTCTATTTGTGTTTCCTCGGATGAAAACAGACTTCAAAGGGAAACGTTCTGCCAATGTGGAAGAGGCAAAACAAAAAATGGCAGAAAAACTCACAAGCAACAAAATTGACGAGTTCAAAAACTGTTTTAAGCAGTGAAAAACTTGTCTTGTATTGCATCAAACAAAGACTACTTTGAAGGTGACTGAAGTTTAAACATGTAAGGACAAACACACAAGTTTTTATAAATAATTTGTGTTTTTTTCAGGTCCCCCTCCATATTCCAAATCTACTCTTCTAGTTATTTTGAAGTATACACTAAATTATTGTTAACTATAGTTGCCCTATTGTACTACCAAACATTAGATCTTATTTTTTATAACTATTTGTTTTTTATTTGTTTGTTTGTTTGTTTGTACCCATTAACCAATCCCTCTCATCCCTCCAACTCTCCAGTGCCCTTCCTAGTCTCTGGTAACCACCATTCTATTCACTACCTACATGAGATCTACTTTTTAAGCTCCCAAATATGAGTGAGAACATGTGATGTTTGTCTTTCTATGACTGGCTTCTTTAACTTCACATAAAGTCCTCCAGTTCCACCTGTGTTGTTGTATGACGGGATTTTATTCTTTTATAGTAGAATAATATTCTTGAAAAGAACATGTATTCTGCAATTTGAGGGTATAGTCTTCTATAAATGTTAATTAGGTCAAGTTGATTGGTAGTTTTGTTCAATTTTTTGTCAAATCAAATCAGTAGGAATACCTGTTCTATTTAATTCTAAGAAGGAAATACAAAGTTCTTCACCTATGATTATGAGTTTGTCTCTCTCTATTCTGCCAGCTCTAACTTCATGCATTTTAAAGCTCTGTTGTTTAAGATGATGTGTTCTGATATTTCATTCTGATACAACCCTCTTTATTTCTGCTAACATTCCCTGTTTTGAAGTTAGCTCCATCTGACATTAATATAGCCACATAAGCTTTCTGATGTTAACTGTATGATGTATCTTTTCCCATTATATTATTTTCAAACTATGTTTGTAAAACACTCTTCTTTAGAGTGCCTATAGTTGTGGCTTGCTTCTTCATATAGTCTGTCTTTTACTTAGCAATAATATAAATGTTGATAGGATTTTATTTAAGCCTATTATCTTGCTATTTGTTTTCTAATTGTCATATTTGCTTTTTGTTTCTCTGTTTCTCCATTTCTGACTAGTTTTGGATTAATCCAATTTTTTGTTATTCTTTTTTAATTTCTGTAAAATACCTCTTTGCAATTTGTGTCTGGTTGTATGTGTATGTGTGCTTGCTGGGTTTCTCTGCCTCAGCACTACTGATATTTCTGGCTGAGAAATTATTTGTTGTTGGGGATGTCTTGTGCATTGCAGAATATTTAGCAACATCCCTGGCCTTTACTTACTATATGCCAGTAATACCTCCCTCCAGTTTGACATTCAAACATATCTCCAGAAATTATTCAACGTCCCATGGGAAGCAAAATCATCCCTGGATGAAAAACCACAGATTTAAAAAAGTAATACACATACTTAACTTATCACAATATACTCAGAATAATAGTGTAGCTTTTATTGTAAAATGAAAGAACCTTATAATAGCAAGATTCCATCTTCCCTATCCTTTGTGATATTATTATAATGTATTTTACATTTATATAAATATAGTAAATCTGGCAGTACATGTTATTATTTTTGCCTTAAACAGTCAGTTGCCTTTTTAAAAACTTCAAAGTGGAAAAAACATGCACTTTTTCCCCTTCAGCTTTATTGAGATATAATGGCCGACATTTATTCACCATTTTTGTTAAGTCCATCTTGTAAATCTGGGTTTCCATCTAATGTCATTTTACTCCAGTTTAAAGAACTTCCTTTACCAATTCTTTTAGTGCAAAACTGCTAGCAACAGATTCTCCCGACTTTCTCTTATCTGAAAATGTCTTGATTTTACCCTCTGTTGTGAAGAACATTTTCTCTGAATATGGAATTCTGTTTTGTTTTTTTCTTTTATCACTTTAAAGATGCCACTGCATTGAGTTGTGGCCTCCATTGTTTCTGATGAGAAGCCAGTATTTTTCAGTTTGACCATGTTGTGCATAGGTATAGGTACCTTTGTATTTATCCTGTTTGGAGTTCACTGAGATTGTTAGATCACAAAGGCGATGTTTTTTTCAACAAATTTGGGGAATTTTTAGCGATTGTTTCTTCAGATATTTTTTCTGCTCCATTCTCTTTCTCCTCCCTGTCTCAGATTCCAAGCATGTTAGTACTTGTTATTGTTTCACATGTCACTGAAGCTCAGTTGAGGTTTTTTAAATCATTTTTTCTTCTCTTGATTTCAAGTAGGGAATTTCTACTTATCTGGCTTCAACAAGCCTTTCTTCTGCAAACTCCATTTTGCTGTCAAGACTGTCCAGTAATTTTTTTAATATCAGATTTTGTAGTTTTCAGTTATAAAATATATTTGGTTCATCTTTATAATGTTCATTTTTCTGCTGAGATTTCTCATTTATTCACTCATCATGACTATCTTTTCCCATAGATTTATAAAATTTCTATTTAAAGAAGTGGGGTACAATACAGGATTAGGTAGATAAGTGGTCATCGTACAGGTTGGGCAATCTTTTCCTATGGATTTTGAATATGTTTATAACTGCTTCAAATTCTTTGCTAAGTCTAATACCTATATCATTTCATGATATGTTTCTATTGACTACTACTTTTCTTGATGGTGGAACACATTTTTTGCCTTTTATTCTGCCTTTTTGTATGCTGGATATTGTAAGTGAGAAATTGTATAGAGGTTAGGTCATATATTGAGTTTTGTTCTGGAAAATTCTTTAATTGCTTGTGAAAACATTAGAACCTGTTGGCCTTAGTATTATCCTGTTAAGATGGGTCTTTATAACTTTCTGTCCCTTCCTCTCGGACATGATCCCTATTCCTGATGTATAGGTTTCATGATGTCACAACTGAATGCCTGAGGTACCCAGCAGGGATTTCTCCTCTACAGCTAGGCCAGAACACCAACATCTTCCAGCAGTGATTGACCTCTGGTATTTTCATTTAGCAAGCAACCCATAACATACAATTTCTGATGAGACCAGCAAAGTCAAGTCCACCCTATTGTTGCAGTCCAGAATTTGGCCAAGGACCATGCAAACTTCTGATACCATCCTTCTCAGCTTTATTTTCTATGGTCCCACAAATTCCAGTATCTTTAACAGTCCATAACTCCAATTTCTGCCTCCGCTTGGCTCCACCTCTCAATTGAGGCGAGATAGTATTCATAGTGAAAAGACCGGAATTATTGTGGAGTTCACTGTGTGTATTTTCCTTCCCTCAAGGATCACAGCACTGCTTTGTCAGTTGTTCATTACCCCAAAATATTTGCTGTGTATATTTTGTCCAATGTTTATTTGTTGTTGAAAGGAGAGTAAGTCAAGGTCTTGTTACTGTGTAATGTCCTAAAGTGGAAGTTTTATCATTTTTACTGTTTAATTAAAATTGAAAACATGCCATTCTTCTCTTTACATTGGAAACATAACTAGAGATATTATGTTGCAGAGAAAATAGAGAGGATGATAAGATTATGTTTGCAAGACTAGTTTAATAGATAAAACTAATTTGGAGCCTGAAGATTCTCACTCCATATTTGCAGCTAAATGGACTTTAATAACCAGGACACAGCATTATCCAAGAAGGATCTCCTTGTCTATCTCATGACTCCAATCTTTTCTTACCTATCATCATTTATACCTTTAAATTGTCAATCATTATTTGAGGATCTCTGAATGAATGTAATCATCAAGTAATCATATCCAGCCTGCCCCATGGAATTGCCTCAGAGCTGACTGCTCTTTGCTACAATGAAGGCTTCTTTCTTTCTGCCCCTGGCCTCTAGTTCTCCCCTTTCTCTGAATTTCTGCATGGGATATCAGAGTACGAAGGAGACATCTTTCTTTTTTGCATCTGCCATGTTATATTTGAAGGCACATCTTGTCCAGAAAGTTTTTTTCTGAACAATTCTATCCATTTACCAAGAAATATGTTTATGTCCTCTCCCCCTAGACTCAGCTGCTGAAAAATCTGAGACCAAAATATATTTTTTGTTTTGTCTAATCCCTCTCCTGGATATACTGAGACACTGATTCTGTAAGGCCATCCTCTTGTACATTTTTACAAGTCTCATACACCTCCTCCATAGCTGCTTCTTCCAAGATGACCTTCTCAGGATGCACTCTAGGCTATTGCCTCTCAAAACTGTTGCCAAGGTCTGTGAATGTTCTCTTTAAAAAAAAAATCTCCAAGTTAGAATCACACTTTCATTTTTGCAGCCTTTTATTTTGAGGAAATTAAAGAACACACAGTTCTTTCGAGGAAATTAAAGGACACACAGTTCAATTTGAGAAAGCTTTTGGCAATGACCATATTCAGAAAGAAAACTGAGTTGACCCTGAGTAGCAAATGTCTCAGCATTGTGAATAGTAGCATGACTTTCAGGCATTCCTAAGAGTCTCTCTGTAGTAATAATAACATGGCTATAATTGCCTCCTGGGAATTTTCTTGATCTAAGTATGCTGGGTGTGGGTAGAAAGGTGGTTAACAAAATGCCCTTGCTACTTTAATGCTTGAGAAACTGTATGCAAATTGTATCTCTATCTTATTCCTCAAGAACCCTATGATTCTTCAAGTTAAAGATATAAACTGGGCTTTAAAAATATCCTGGGTTGCATGCTTACATCTGTATTTCTGTGGTTTTGTATATATAGTTTGAAAATTACATTCCCTCTACTAGGTTGCAATTTCCTTGAGGGCAGTGATTGGATTTATTCTTTTTCTAACAGGTGCCTGTCCTCTCTGTCAGCCCACTAGGCCTCTGATGTAAAGTTATATGCCTGAAGCAATGTAATTTTCCTAGCTCCAAACCAAATGATTTCTCTACAATTATTGTTAACCATTACAAAAGCAACACATCATTCAAATTGGATTTCTAGACCAAAAATGGCTTTCAAGATAGAAACATGGCCTGCAGAACTATATTCTTTAGGATGGCATTTCTTCATTGCCATTCAATCATTCATCATTATAAAAGGAAATCTAAAGTTCTCTCAAAAAATATAGATGCCAGTAGCAAAAAATCATTTCTAGTGATTATCTGACAGTAGAATAGAAAGAGGTATTCAAGCACAGGGGTAGGATTTCACTATTTCCCCTCAGGTTTGAATTCCAAGCTTTTGTTAGCTAAGTGTCCAGGGCAAAGGATAAGAATGACTGGAACCCCATTTGTTTTCCCATCTTTAAAATGAAGACAAGTATATTTAATCATCATGTTTGTTTTGAGGACTAAATAATATGTTGTGCCTCAAATATATATAATCTTCAATCAGATTATGGACCTCTAGTAGAGTATATCACTTGCAATCACCTGATTCAGCTGACATTAGAATCTGTGAACTAGAGTCATTATAATGAGGAAAAGAGGAGAGGATGCTATGATTCTGAGATTATGTCTACAAGACTGGTTTAATAGATAAAGCTAATTCTGAAACCAAAGATTCTAGGAAATGGACATAACTTTGATTTAAAAATCATTCATGGGTTCTAGTTTTTAAATTAGGAAGAGAGTAATAGAATTGTTTAATGGATTTAAATGGTAATTGTGAAAAACTGCATTTCTCCAAGGTTTATAAAGCTAAATTATTTGTTTAATATGGTTTCAAGGTTCGGAGCTCACACTTACCTTCCTTAACAATTCGTGTTAGCAAGATAATGAAATGAATCCAGCAACCATGAGGCATTACCTTTGCAGTGGCGCTGTGTGAAGTAATTCACATTTCTGGGCTGAAACCAAATGCAAAACACTAGACAGAGAAGACAAGCCTTTGAAGCCCTGATTTAAAAAATATTCATTTTTAAATGTGTTTATGACTACACATTTTATTTTTCCACTCAAGTATAGCTGCATTAACACAATTAGCTCCCATGCTTGAAAGATGAAAAATTAACATACAGAGTTTTCATTATAAAATAGGATTCTCTCAGTTGAACTAAAACAATAAAAGTTATTTTAACTTCTTTGTGCATTAGCATTTCAGAGCTAAAAGATATATACAAAATTTAACAAATTCTAAACCTGTTATGTAAATCCCATCTATTGAGTTCTTAATTCCAGTATATGTTTTCCAATTTTAGAATTTCCATTTGATTCTTATAGCTTCCAAATCTCTGCTGATATTCTTAAATTCCTCATCTTGTCATGCAATTTATTGAACATATTAAAGTTTTTTAAGTATATGATTAATAACTCAATAAATGGATCTTCAAAAGATCTGCTTTTAATTTTTCCTTTTTAATTTTAAACAATTTGTTGTATTTTGTCTTGCTTGGTTTGAGTTTTACTTATTGAACACTGGACACTGTGTTTGAAAAATAGTAGAAGATAATTTGCATCTTTGAATAATGTTTCCTTCCTCCAGAGATTATCTACTTTTCCTTCTGGCAGGATGTTAAGATAAGGGGAGTTTGTCTTAATTTTGTTTGAGATTGAGCTAATTTGAAGCTTGTCTTCAGTCTTTGTGAGAGCTGGTCCATTACTATTACTAATAATTCACTTTTTTTTTTAACCTAAGTTGTAGTCCCTCAAGAGTTCCAAATGAAACTCATGAGTGTTTACAAGGGTGGCTTCTCCTCCTTGGAGGGCCCTGAACTTCAGCTTTTGTCCCCTCAAATCACAAGATTCCTAAATCTTCTTTTCAGTTCATCAAACTCTCAACTGTTACCTTCAAGTCAGTAAAGTCCATTCATGGCTCTTGGTAAGTTCATTCATCCTTCCAAGTCACAGTTTATTTACCTATAGAATGGGGTTAATACTACAGACCTTACAGTGTTATAGGTACACTTGAATGAAATATCTTTTGTAAAGTAAATAATGTAACATTTGGCACTTAATAGCTCCTCTATACATGTCATTCTTCTTTTATCTTTTGTGGATCTAACCCTTCCTCTCAAAATGTTCAAAGCAAAACCACAATGACTGCCATATGGCAGTTGCTGTAGACAGGATCTGAAGGGAAGAAATGCACTATTTCAACTGCCTTTTGCAGCATCTGAAGCACAAGTTCCTTATGCCTGTGATGTATATAGAATTCAGCATCACAGATCATCTCTCTCTATTTTTTTTCAAAATGAGCCATTAAAAAGCACAAGTTATTTAGAGGTAAAGTATCTAATTTGGAATGCAATATTTATGAGCTAATTTGAATTTCATATGAGGAAGAATTCTAGCATTTTGCTTACCCTTGGAAAAATAAAAGTGTGTAGCATATGCATAAATATTATTAGAGGGCAAAGGACATACATAGGCTGGGGGACACTTCCAATCAGTTCTTATTCCCCACATACACAGCAAAAGGTATAAAAATGCAAACACTGAGCACCACTTGACAGAACCATGAATGCCTCTTTTGTTTTCTGGTTCACATAAAAAAATAAGCCTCTCTTTCCCATCAGAACCTGGGGACTGCTTTGCAGTAGGTATCTAAAAAGAAATGATATAGTACAAAATATTTTCCTCCTTAACTTCAGTAAAATGGGCAATCTTGGTCTGCAGGAGAGTGGCAGTGGCCCTGCCACAATGTTACCATTGTCCTAGATTGGGATACAAAGTCAATGCTGGGCTCCTAGATACCCTTTACAAAGTTTTATTTAGTTATCATTTACACACAATAAACAGTATCAATTTAAAGTGTTTGTTTCTGTGAATTTTGATTACATATATATTCATATGTATTCAAAATTATCACAATAATGAAGATACAGAAGATTTTCCCATCCACACTCAGAAAATCCTTGTGCTCTTTTGCAGCCCATCTCTGCTTCCACCTCTAATCTGCTTTCTGTTTTCTATAGATTGATTTGCATTTAGATATTATTTTATTTTCTAGAATTTCATATCAATGTAATAATACAATATAATTCTTTTTGTCTAGCTTCTTTCACTCACCATAATGTATTTGAGATTTACCAGATTGTTGTATGTACCAGTAGTCCATTCCTTTTTATTGCTAACTTGTATTCCATTACATAGTTATACTACAATTTGTTTATCTGTTTGCCTATTGATGGACATTTGCATGTTCCAGCTTTTTCCCCATTATAAATAAAGCTGCTATGTACATTTGCATACAGGTCATTTTATGGATATAGGTTTTTGTTTCTCTTGGATAAATACCTAGGATTGGAATGCTGAATCATATGGCAGGTGTATGTTCAACTTTATAAGAAATTGACAAATTATTTTCCAAAGTGATTGTACTATTTCACATTCCTACCTACAATGTATGAGAGTACCATTTTATTAATATGCATTTATTTGCTTAAAATTAGCTCATAGTAAACATGTCTATATTAAGTACATAGTAACGTTTACCATTGCACTCTTCATCTATTTTCTCTGAATGTGTTTCTGCCTCTGAAAAAAGTAAGAACAATAATAAGAATAAGAATGAAACCTACCTCACTGGGCTGTTTTGATGTTCCAATGAGATATGAATATAAAGATCTAAGCACATGGTAGATGCTTGAAAAATATTGTCTATTATTATTATTATATATTATTAAGGCTATCTGACAAAGACTTGCTAAGAATTTTATATTTGTCACCTTATTTAATCCTCTCAACAACCTTGAAATGTAGGTACTCATTACATATATTTTGGGGCACGTAGAAACTGCTCAGAAATCACACAGCAAATGAACGATAATCTGGAAATCAAATGTAGGTAATGCAATTACAAAGCTCAAGCATTTAAGTGTTATGTTGACTGGTCTTTCATTCTCACAAAATTAAGAGTGAATATTAACTACATTGTTATTATCAATTTATCTAGATTGTCAGAGTACTTTATTAATTGATTTTTAAAGTTTTTCTTTATTTCAGTAGCTTTGGGGGTACAAATTGGTTTTGGTTACATGACTGCATTGTACAATAGTGAAGTTTGAGCTTTAAGTGTACCCACCACTACCACCTGTGCACATTCACATTATACCTGAGAGGTGATTTTTCTTCCTCCTCCCCTTCTCCCTTCTCCCTTCTGAGTCTCCAATGTCCATTATACCATTCTTTATGCCTTTGCATATCCTTAATTTAGCTTCCACTTATAAGTAAGAACATGCAGTGTTTGGTTTCCTGTTCCTGAATTAGTTCACTTGAGATGATGTTCTCCAATTCCATCCAAGTAGCTGCAAAAAAAAAAAAAAAAAATCATTTC
>NW_007246143.1:51239-56480 GCF_000164805.1 Carlito syrichta | reverse complement strand
CATACATACACACACACACACACACACACACACACACACACACACACATACACACCACATTTTCATTATCCACTGATTGATGGGCATTTAGGTTTATTCCACATCTTTGCAATTGTGAATTGTGCTGCAATGAACTTACAAATGCAGGTGTCTTTTATATTTATATATAAAATACCTCTGGTCCTTTGGGTAGGTACTTACTACTAGGATTGCTGGATCAAATGGTAGATCTACTTTTAGTTCTTTTTTTATTTTCTTTTCCTCTTATTTTCAAAATGTGGGGTACAATTGAGGGTTAGATATACAAGTGGTGGTCACATAGGTAAAGTTTGGGCCTCCCTTTGGTCCCCCCTTTGCCTGGTTTGAGATCAAAGGATACTTGATACTTTTAGTTCTTTAAAAAGTCTCCATACCTATCTCCATAGAAGTTGTACTAATTTATGCTCCCACCAACAGTGTATAAGCATTCTCTTTTCACCACATTCCTGCCAGCATCTGTTGTTTTTTTGATATTTTAATAATGACCATTCTGACTGGTGTAAGGTGGTATCTCATTGTGCTTTTAATTTGTATTTCCCTGATGATTAGTAATGTTCAGCCATTTTTCATGTTTGTTGGCCACTTGTATATCTTCTTTTGAGAGATATCTGTTCTTGCCATTTGCTCACTTTTTAATGGGGTCATTGGCTTTTTTTCTTGCTGATTTGAGTTCTTTGTAGACTCTGGATATTAGTCCTTTGACAGATGTATAATTTGTGAATATCTTCTCCTTTTCTGTAATTTGGTTATTTGTTCTGATGATTATTTCTTTTGCTGTGTAGAAGTGTCTTCATTTAATTCAATCCCATTTATTTATTTTTGTTTTTGTTGCATTTGCTTTTGGGGTTTTAGCTATAAATTCTTTTCCTAGGCCAATGTCCATAAGAGTTTTTCCTATGTTTACTTTGAGGATTTTTATGGTTTCATGTCTGACATTTAAGTCTTTAATACATCTTGAGTTAATTTTTGTATATGGTGAGAGACAGAGATAAAATTCATTTTTCTACATGCAGCTATGCAGTCTTCCCAGCACCATTTGTTGAATAGGGTGTCCCTTCCCCAGTGTATGTTTTTGTTTGCTTTGTCAAAGATCAGTTGGTTGTAGGTATTTGTGTTTATTTCTGGATTCTCTATCTTGTTCCATTGGTCCATGTGTCTGTTCTTGTACCAGTATCATGATATTTTGGTTATTACAGCTTTGTAGTATAGTTTGAAGGTAATCAGGTAATGTGATGCCTCCAGCTTTGCTCTTTTTTGCACAGGACTATTTTAGCTATTCTGACTCTTTTTTGGTTCCACATGAATTTGGGAATTGCTTTTTTCTGATTCTGTGAAAAATTATGTTGGTAGTTTGATAGGGAATAGAGTCTATAGGTTTCTTTGGATAATATGGTCATTTTAACAGTGTTGATTCTTCCAATCCATGAGCATGGAATGTTTCTCCATTTGTTTGTGTCCTTGACAAATTATTTCATCAGTTTTGTAGTTCCCCTTGTAGAGATCTTTAACCTCCTTAGTTAAATATATTCCTAGGAATTTTAGCTTTGGGGCCACTATTGTAAATGGAATCGAGTTCTTGATTTGATTCTCAGCTTGGTCACTTTTGGTGTATAGCAGTGCTACTAGTTTGTGTGTGTTGATTTTGTATCCCGAAACTTCACTCAACAAATTTATCAAGACCAGGAGTCTTTTGAAGGAGTCTTTAGGATTCTCTAGGTATAAGATCATATCATCAGCATACAGAGATAGTTTGATTTCTTCTATTTTAACTTGGGTATGCTTTATTTCTTTTTCTTGCCTAACTGCTCTGGCTAGCACTTTCAGTACTGTTTTGAATAGTAGTGGTAAGAGTGGACATGCTTGCCTTGTTCCAGTTCTGAGGGGGAATACATTCAACTTTTCTCCATTCAGGATGACATTGGCTGTGGGTTTGTCATATATGGCTTTTATTACTTGTTCTTTATTAGGCCACTCAAGAGATAGAGCACTTCCCTATGTTTCAGCTGCTTTGTAAACAGTTCCATTCTGTTTTGTAAATTATTAGCATCTAAATACAAACTATAGTGAGAAATAACTCCACATGTCCACTACCTCACCTGTCTTCTCTGTTCCATTTCGAAATTGCCCCACTAGTTGATTATTCTATCCGAGTATCTACGCCTTCTCCAGAAAATGCTTCTATCTGAAATGCTGCTCAAAGGGTAGCTGGCTACCAAGTTGAAAAAATGTCTAACAGTATCTACTAAAATTGAACATAATATGACCCAACATTTTCACTCCTAGGTGCATGCCTAGTGAAAATGAATACCTATATTCACTAAAATGAATGTATTAGAATATTCATAACAGTGTTACTTGTAACAGCCCAAAATGAGAGAAACAAAACCAAGGACCATCAACTGTATATAAGGAAATTGTATTGCAGTCATACAAAAAACAATATACAATAAGCAAAATGAACATTTTTTAAAATCCAGTCTAGCTTTGATGGGCAACATGGTTGGTTCCATGTTTTTGCTATTGTGAATAGAACTGCAACAAACATACGTGTGTAAGTAGCTTCTTTGTAGAATAATTTGGGTTCCTCTGGGTATATTCCCAATAGGGGAATTGCTGGATCATATGGAAGGTCAATTTCTAGTTCTTTCAGAAATCGTCAGCCTGTTTTCCAGAGAGGTTGTACAAGTTTGCATTCCCACCATCAGTATAGAAGCGTTCCTTTTTCTCCACATCCTCACCAGCATCTGTTGTTGTTTGTTTTATTAATGATGGCCATTCTTACAGGGGTTAGGTGGTATCTCAATGTGGTTTTGATTTGCATTTCTCTGGTGATGAGTGAGGCTGAGCACTTTTTCATGTGTCTGTTGGCTGCCCGTATATCTTCTTTTGAGAAGTGTCTATTCATGGGTTAAAAAAATGTGGTACATATACACAATGGAATATTATGCAGCCATAAAGAACAACAAATACATGGACTTTGCAGCAACTTGGATGGATTTTGAGTCGATCATACTCAGTGATTTATCACAGAAACAAAGAACAGAGTTCCATATGTTCTCACTCACAAGCGGAACTTGAACAATTATAATGCTATAAGAAAGTGTTTGGCAGTAATGAGAAACTGTTGGGGGGGGATTGGAAGTGGAGGGAAAATGCTAGGGGAGGGAGGGGCATACCTCATTAACAGGGGTACCTGCATGATCAATGTTTGTATACCTAACCCTGAATTGTACACCACATCTTTATAATAAAATTTTTTTTAAAAAGAAAATGAAAAAATTACAACTATGTGCAGAAACATATAACACATGCATGCAAAAACCACATAAACATAATATTGAGCAAAAGAAGCCAGACCCGAAAGAGCATATACAGCATAATTCTATTTATATGAAGTTCAAAAACAAGCAAAAGCAACCTATGGTATTATTTAAGGTCATATTAATGGTTATTGCTGTTTGTGTTGGGGGTGGTGTACATGACTAGAAGGGGACCTGAGCAAGGCCTCTGGGTGCTAGTAATGTTCTGTTTATATGGATGTTGGTTACCTTGGTGTTCAATTTGTGAAAATTCATCAAGCTTCATGTTTATTTTTGCACTCTCCTATGTTATACTTCAATTTTAAAAATTTCAAATCATTCTACAAAACAGATACCTGTACACGCATGTTTGTTGCAGCTCTATTCACAATAGCAAAAACATAGAACCAATCATGCTGCCCATCGGAGCTGGACTGGATAAAAAAAGTGATACATATACACAATGGAATATTATGCAGCCATAAAGAAGGACAAAATTATGAACTTCACAGCAACTTGGGTGGATTTAGATCATACTCAGTGATCTATCACAGAAACAAAGAACAGCGTACCATATGTTTTCACTCATAAGTGGACCTTGAACAGTTATCATAATACTATAAGAAAGGGATTGGCAGTAGTGGGAAACTGCCAGGGGAGCGGGGGTGGGATTGGCAGTTGAGGGAAACTGCCAGGGAAGGGGGCACACCTCATCAAGGGTACTTGCATAATGAACATTTGTATACCCAACCCTGAATTGTATCGCACATCTTTAAAATAAAATAAGATTAAAAATTGAAAGAAATTAACCCCTCACTCTGTTTCCCCATCAAAATCCAAAACTCTTTGCAAGGCTGCTGATAGTGTTGCTTTCTTTCATTGATCCTTCTCCTGAACATCCACTCAAAGATTACTTTGAGATAAAACCAGTTTTTCCAACAATAAAGACTTAAAATTCCTTCTCCTACAGTCAAATGTATATGTCCCTTCTTTCCTGTTGCCCCATATGAGAACAGAAAATAAAAACTAAAAACAAAAATGTGAGACTTGCACTTGACAGTGTATTTAGATGGAAATGAATACCTCTGACAAGGTAATCCTAAGAGGGCAGTCTTGGAAAGTGAGTCACTCAGCAAGTTTAGCAGCCAGCATAAAGCAAAGCCTCAAACAACAAGGGAGTTAAAAGAGTTTTGTTTTGTTTTATAATTCAGTTTGATAAGAAAAAAAATAATCATTGATTTTGGCCTGCCTCCACTGGTAAGTAATGTTTCCTGTAATGAACTACAGCCTCCAAAAACCAACAGCCATCACAGCCATCAGAACTGCTGGTAAATGTAAACACACTGAAACCAGAGACCAGCTGGCTAAAATAGTTTGGAATGTGTTGGTCCTTGAGTACATCTTCATATTTATTAATTAACCAACTTAAATCATAAGGCAAGACAATAGCCTGCTGAAGTTTTTATCGTTGGATGCTTTAAGCAATTGATTTGACTTACATGGCAAAGCAGTTCCATGTGGAATTGTAAAGCACTCATTATTGTTTATCATTCAATTTTGCTATTTGCTGAATTTTCTTGGGTATAGCAAAAGCTGTAAAAAATCTGTGAAATTCCTTTGCTTATGCTTATCAGAAGAAATGTATTTGTTATAGGTTCCTATAGACAGATATGAATTCTGTATCTAATCTGAGCTTTCTATTCTCAAGAAGATTGTAACTAGATAGTAATAAACAAAGGACTTAATGCCTAGCTAGACAAAGTGTGGTCCTTGGATAGCAAAGTTGACATTGCCTGGGAGATAGTGAGAAATGCAGTCTCTTGGGCCCTGCCCACACCTACTGAATTAGACTCTGCAGGTCTCCAGATGATGTCTCTCTCTCTCTCTCTCTCTCTCTCTCTCT
>NW_007246143.1:0-51007 GCF_000164805.1 Carlito syrichta | reverse complement strand
CGCTGCCCAGGCGGGTCTCGAACCCGCGGACTCAGGCAATCCACTCACCTCAGCCTCCCAAAGGCGCAGGATTACAGGCTGAGCCACTGAGCCCAGCACATTCTTTCTTATAGTATGTAAAATAGGTACCAACTTAGAGATTGTGCCCTAACATTCTTCAACCACAGAGAAGAGAAACTCCTGTACCTAACCAGGTTATGAGTAGATGCAGTCTATTAAAATTCCCTATGTAACTGAAAACCTTATCTCTTTATCTATGTTTCTGTAAATAGAACAAAACAAATTGTTTACAAGGAAGTTAGGGGTGCTGGGAATCATGAAGGAGGGTGGTCAATATCGTCAACTTATAAACCCAGAGCAGAAGACTAATAAAAGCGCACATGCTGCAGAGCTCTTGTCTGTCTTTGTGGGCAGTGGAACCACTGCAATGCTGAAGAGAAGGACACTGTTCCTATCTGTGACAAAGTCTGCTTATTGTCCTCCAGTATCCATTCTCCCCTTCTTCCCGTTAATAAAAACTGTCACACATGGAGTTTATCAAGCCATATAGCTGTCTAGCTAGAGACTACATTTCACATCCTGCCTGACAGGTAAGTATGGCCATGATGCTAAATTACCCCAATAGAATGTGAGCAACAAGAAGTATACAGCCCCATATTACTTCCTTCAAAGGAAATTGTCTGCCTTACCTACTTCCCTTTTATTTTTCCTTAGGGGGAGGAATGCAGATATGGTGCTTGGAAAACAGCTTTGACCATCTCTATAAAAGCAACACCTAAACCAGAAAGCTAAAACTAAATGTGTACAAAGAGAAATATCAACAAGAAACAAGCTAATTTTCCCAGAATGACTGAGAAATCAGAGGTACAAATACCTCAGAAGGTGAGGTGAAATACAGGAAAAGTAATTGAAAGTATATGTGAGGGAAGTGTAGACCTCCACACATACCAGATTCTCTCTGTAACCTTGCCCAGTCATCACCACTCCACTACCCAACAGGAGCCAGATTTTGTCTCTGGAACATTTGAGCCTGAGAGACTCCATACCCTAGCACAACAGAAGGTATGGAAGAGAGGCAGGACTCAAATTTTAATAGTTCCCTTTCTCAGCTTCTATAGAATCCCAGCAGATAGGCTTCTAATCCTTCAGACAAGAAATTGGAAGATTATTTTCTGCAGAAACAATCACAAGAAAAAAGATCTATAGATGCTCAACAAAATGGTTAGGCCATATCTAATCATGCAGAGCTTTTTAAAAAAATAACTTTTTTATTATAGAGATGTGGAGTACAAGTCAGGATTAGGTACATAAGTAATCTATGTGCAGGTGAAGTTTGGGTCTCCAACTGGTCCTCACTTCTGGCTTAGGACCAGGTACCCTTTGTGTTGTTACATGTCCCACCCCTCCCATGGCAGTATTCTGTGACTACCAATCCCTCCCTCGTGCTATTGTGGTTAATGTTCAGGTCCCACTTATGAGTGAGAACATGTGGTATTCAGTTCTTGTTTCTGTGATAGATCACTAAGTATGATGCTCTCCAGCTCCATCCAATTTACTGTGAAGTCCATGATTTTTTCCTTCTTTATGGCTATATAATACTCCATTGTGCATATGTACCACATTTTCTTTATCCAGTCCACTTTCAATGGGCAGTAGGGTTGGTTCCAAGTTTTCGTTTTTGTGAATAGTGTGACAATAAACATGCTGTACAGGTGTCTTTTTATAGAGCAATTTATGTTCTACAAATCTGAGCCACATTGAGACACCAGAAGGAGGATTACTGGATCATATGGAAGGTCAATTTTTAGCTCTTTTAGAAATTGTCACACTATTTTCCATAGAGGTTGAACTAATTTGCACTCCTACCAACAGCGTAGAAGCATTCCCTTTTCTCCACACCTCTGCCAGCATCTGTTGTGTTTTTGTTTTGGGGTTTTTTTTATTTGTTAATCATGGTCATCCTTACTAGAGTTGAGTGGTACCTCAATGTGGTTTTGATTTGCATTTCACTGATGATTAGTGAGGCTGAGCTTTTTTTTTTCATGTATCTGTTGGCTGTTCATATGTATTCTTTTGAGAAGTGTCTATTCATGTCCTTTGCCCACTTTTTATAAGGTTGTTTGTTTGTCTGTTTGTTTTTCCTTTTGGCTCATTTGAGTTCCTTTTAATTAGCTTTTTAGTGTTTTATTCCTAAATATAAACAGGCTAAGATAAATAGATAGTTTAGATAGCTTCTAACACGACTGTCAAAGACCAAAAGCTGCCAAAAAGGAATGGCACAAAAGAAATTTTAAAATAAAAGCAATAATATTGAACAAACAGGAGAGAGTAAAAGAAAACTTTGTATTCATAAATTAATAATAGAATGCTACAACAAAGGAATAGTGAGAAAATACTTAAGACCTTTTGGAAGTTATAATTATTGTAGCCAAAACAGAAAAAAAAATTCAATAGATGAGTTGAAAGATAAACATGAGAAAATCTCTCATAAAGGAAAAAAAGACTTAGAAAATAGAAAGGGTCCGGGTTCCGTGGCTCAGCCTGTAACCCCGCGCCTTGGGAGGCTGAGGTGAGTGGATTGCCTGAGCCCGCGGGTTCAAGACCCACCTGGGCAACTTGGCGAGACCTCATCTCTACAATAAATAATAAAAAAAAAAATTTGCCGGGTGTGGTAGCGCGTTCCTGTAGTTCCAGCTACTGGAAGGCTGAGACGGAAGGATCGCCAGAGCCCAGCAGGTTGAGGCTGCAGTGGCCGGAAGCAACCACTGCACTCCAATCTGGGTGACAGAGTGAGACTCCAACTCAAAAAAAATAATAATAATAACCAGGGTTTACAACCACCCCCTTATCTTGCTTTCTCTCACCATGTAGTCTCTGCACTCCAGCTCCCCTTTGCCTTCCACCATGAGTGGAAGCAGCCTGAACTCCTCACTAGAAGCAGATGCTGGCGCCATGCTTCTTGTACAGCCTATAGAACCATGAGCCAAATAAACCTATTTTCTTTATAAATTCCCCAACCTCAGATCTTCTTTTATAGCAACACAAATAGACTAAGGCAGTCATAATGTTTAACACAGAATATTTACTTAACCAAAAGTTATGACATAACTATATTGAAAAGACGAAGAAAGGAAAAGTGTGGGTGTGTAAAAGACTACTAAATTCTGATCTTTCATTGTAGGAAGTCAGTCTATGATATATAAAGTAGATAAATAAATCGCACTATAAACATTTTATGTATAATTATGTAGGTAAATAGAAGAAATAGCTAAAAGACTTGAAAGTAGTTTTCTCTCAGGAGCGGTTCTTGGGCATAGGGAGAATAGAGTAGTAACTATTTTTTTCTTACAAGCTTTGTAGAGCTAATTGTGCTTTTAAAATTATGTTCATCTATTAATTTGGTAAAAATTAAAAACATAGGCAAGTAAACAAATTACTTCTCTCAGAAGTATTCTACCGTTTGGATACTCTTTCTGTCTCTGATTGTGGCATGAAGAATTATTTCTTGTTAAGAAATTTTAAACATTGGAAAGCAAGTGAGCACAATATACTTGTGGTGAGCCCAGTGCCCCTAAAATCACATCACAGTATTCCCTTTATGTGAGGACTAGCCCTAGTGGACTATTTCTATGCATATCTGGTAGCAATGCAACTGTAATTCCTAAACAGAGTTAGCATTCTTGAGCAAATAGGTATGACCATGTGCTTAAATGATGAAAATCAAACCCAAGGGCATTTTAATAGGAGTTGTAGTCCTGAAAGTAGAATGAGGATCAGAAAGCCGGGGTAAAGAAGCGTCAGATATGAACTTGGGCCTTGGTATCCTAATCATTCCCGAATCTTACTTTCCTAGCCAAGAATCATCATCAGTTTCTTCTGACACAAGAGGCAATCTTCCTCCAGGCAGTGCCAGATATGTGGGGCAGAATGGCACAGATCCAGAGCAGAGCCACAAAGGGTCAACAAGTGCCTAGGCATAAGGGAAACCAGGCTGAAAAGAGCCCTTCAGTTTTGATTACTCATTATCCTGACTTAGTGGATCCTCAGCCATATTTGTGGCAGTGGAGAGCAGTGACCAGTGGAGCATTCAGTCAACAAATGTTATCATCACTGTAATAATAATCATGTTATCGCCCATTATAATGGGTTTTGTTCTGAGAGAAGATTCAGAAGGCTGAGAATTTCCACTGAAGAAAACCAAGAGGAGAAAGGGGATGTAAGCAAGCTGGGTATGCTGGTCAGGGGTGAAAAGAAGAGGCCACATGGAACTGAGAGTGGAATAAAGGGATAAAAGAGAATTGACAATGAGGAGGGTGGTACAGTATATATGAGAAGAGCTAGAAATAAACTGATTTCACAGTAGCTTTAAGAATACGAAGCAGATCTTTCTGCCACGGTCACATTATACTCTGCAATGTGTTTATTAGTTGGATATCCCTTTGGGAAGGTTTTTGGTTATATAACAGACGCTTTCAACCCTCCTCCCACATCTTCTCTGATCTCCTTACCATGTCAGTGCATACCAGCATGACCTCTAATAGTTGGTTCATGCATCTTTGCCAGATGTCTGACCTGGAGCTGTTGGAACCAGCTTTGCCATCCTCCAACCCTCACACATGCCCACATAACTGTGCCTGAGAACTAGCATTCCTTCAGGGCAGACCTCCACCAATGACTGATGGATGTGGAAGTATAAATATCTTAGATACCTGGATCTTTGGGTGAGTTATACTGAGATGTGTGTTTAAGCTTCCCAATGGAAATAAATTTTAGTTGCCCACTGTGGCAACTGATTTTTAAAAGGCACCTCTTATTGGCTGTCTTTCCTTCCCTATATCACCTCCCCACATCCAGCCAGTGCTCCTACACCTCCCTAAAATACTGTACATTCAATTCTTGTCTTACAGTCTGCCTTTTTGGGAACTCAACTAAGGTAAACATCTACTCACATTCACAGATAACCATCATCAATGGTTGAAGGTCTCATGTCTGCTAACTACAACAGGGTAAAGGACAGCCCTGATAACAAAGAAAGGATGACTGGTAAATACAACTCCTTGAGCTGCACCATTTCCATGAAAAGAATCTTCTTTCTATCTAATGGGGCCAATCGGCACAGAAATCTAATCCAAACAAGAGGATCTCTCTAAACATGATGATACACCCAAGGCAGTTTCAGGCTGAAATGGGTAATGAAAATTCATTGTTTAATGTAAGACTATATTCCACCCACACATCTTGGAGCAGCAAATGCTGCATACCAACCACGGTACGCTATTTATCATATTATATGTGGGAACAATCATCGAAATAACACTGACCCTACTCTACAGAAGATAAATATTATAATTTATATGATAAGCCTAGGACCTATAGTGTCATATTTATTTGAAATACAGAATTAACATTATAGATTCTATGGCATATAATCCCTATCATGTAGGTAGTTGTGTAAATATCTGTGGAGTGCCAGTGGAGGGAATCACTTGCAGGTCTTTGTTTGAAGGCCTTTATGGCAGGACAATGCTTAGAAAGTAGAGCCTAATGAGCAGTATCAAACTCTCTGTAAAGGTACCAGAGCCCTAAAACAATTCCTTAAGCCCCCAGAGTGAAAAAATGAGAGTTTTTTGGAAGAAGGGCAATTTCATCCTGATGCAACAGAGTTTAAGTGTATCCCTGGCCCTAGAACAGTGGTTGTAGCTAAATGGAAAGAGAGATTGAGTTTATCATAGCAGACTAACCCTTAAAACACCTTCTAGATGGGATTCCCTATTTGGGACCAGACCAGGGTCCCATGGAAAATACATCATAAGTAAGAGTAAATAAGACAAGAGAATTGAATTTCTAGTGTGTTTTTAAAACACTCAGAGAACAATAAAGACCTAACTTAAGACATAAAACAAATATAACCTAGGTAGGAGACAGCACTTGCTCCCACTTCAACTCAGTGACTGCGTAAATGCAGGAGTGACTACAGTCACATCAGATAGCAAAAGATTTTCATCTCTCAAATAATTCAATCAATATTTATTGAACATATACATGTAACAGCATGATGGTTTGCTAAATACTAAAGATATAGTGTTCAATAATGGAAAGAAGGAAACTTCATATGGCACTTACAATGTACCAGGCACTGGTATATGTTATAAGAGTCATACACACGTCTATGAGATTGGTATCCTTGTCATCCTCCTTTTGGACGTAGGGGATAGAGATTAAGTGACTCACTCAAGGCTACACAACAAGTAGAGCTGGGATTTGAACCATACAATATGCTGTCTCACAGTCATAAACCCTATTGCCCTATTGTCTTGGGGTTTACATTCTTGTGAGAAAAAAAAGACCTTATGTAAGACATTAATCATATTTGCAATCAGTTGATTTCAATCATAATCTAGACCTTGTAGGAGGTGTTACATACAGGGGACTCTGTGCATGTTCACCAGCTTATTCACTCCACAAACACATATTGATGACTGCATACTCTGTGCCAGGTTCTGGCAGGAATACTATGAATTTAATGAGTAAAACAGGTACCCTCTTTTGCTGTCTTGTGGGGGGGTTGGGGGGAGAGGTGTCACACATTTTTTGAATAATGACACACATTTCCATGTGATTACAAAGGTGGCAAATGCTTTGAAGGAAAGTACTGTGACTTATAAGAGCATGTAATAGACGGACTTGACATTTAAAATGAGAGCAAATGAGTTCTGAAGGATGAGTAGCAGTTACCTTGGTGAAGAGAAGAGGAAAACACATTTCAGGGAGACATGTGTCAAGGCTCTGAGATAGGACAAAAAAAGTCTAAGACACTGAGAGTAGCCAGTGGGTCTGAACCCGGCGCGTGAGGGAGAGAGGGTATGCAAGGAGCAGAGAGAGGCTGGCAGGAGTCACATGACACAGCCAATCAAGACATTTTAAAGTGAAACCAGTGCTGATAATTAAATCAGGACAACAAGCACAAACAGGTATTAAACTGAATAAACTTGGACAGATGGTGATCTTAATTTTGGCCTTGGGAAGGTTTCATTCTCTAGCCTAAGAACAGTAAGAAGCCACTGAATGATTTTAAATGAGTAGGGAACATGTAATTGTGTTTTATTATGATTATTTTTAATAACACTCTAACTGTAATGTGGAGAATAGAAAAGAAGGCAGCAATCATGAATGCAGGGAGACAAAGAAGGACATTATAACAATAATCTAGGTGAGAAATGATGGTGCTTTGGACCAGGATGAAAATAATAGAAATGAAAAGAAGCAGATAAAGCCTAGTGGTAATGAGTAGTAAAATCAACACAACTTGGAGACTGGTTGGATTTGTGGAATAGAGAATGACACAAGAACAATGTAGGAAGTGCTTAACAAGGTCAGGAGACGTGAAAGAGAATTGGCCAAAAAATGAAGAATAAAAGGAATGATCAAACAAAATGACCACCATGGCCACTGGACTTTATAAAAGGAATGTGAAGAGGTCTAAGAAATCTGCCATTCCAGGATCAGGGATTACTTTTCAGAAGTTTAGCATTCTCCATGTTCTCCATCATGTGATGGCTTGTGAGTACAAATCAATTATTGCTGTCCAAACTCATATGCATAATTAAAGAATGCAGGTATATCTGAAAGACTGAGAACAAATCAAGTGGCAGGAACAGAAGCAATATGACAAGGTGATATCAGAGAGGAACTGTATTTAGAAAAAGATTTAGAAGAGAAGAAACCTGTTTTGTAAGAGAAATAGGTCTTCCATATATAAGAAATGGCATGAATGAAGAAACACAGTTGAGCTAAGTGTTAAGAGTATATTAGTGGGTTTTTGAAATTATCATTTAATATTTGAGGAGGTCTGTCTTTCTTTTTAAATAAAAGTAAAATATAATGCCAAGTTTGGTGGCTCAGCCTGTAATCCCATGCCTTTGGGAGGCTGAGGTGAGTGGATTGCCTGAGCCTGCGGGTTCCAGACCTGCCTGGGCAACTTGGCGAGACCTCATCTCTACAATAAATCAAAAATCAGCCGGGCGTGGTAGCGCGCGCCTGTGGTTCCAGTTACTTGGAAGGCTGAGGTGGAAGGATCACCAGAGCCCAGTGGGTCAAGGCTGCAGTGGCCGAAAGCGGCCACTGCACTCCAGTCTGGGTGACAGAGTGAAACTCCAACTCAAAAAAAAAAAAAGATAAAATATAAGGAATGCCCCCAAAATAGTTACCCTTCCAAATTAATCACATTCCCTTTTCTGAACTATTATCAGATGCCATCTAATTCTGTCCCAACTAAAACAACAAAATGGGGGGAGGGGGATTCTTTCGAGGGAATAGTTCAAAGTGCACTGATTTTCCTTGTGCATAAGTGAAGTCAAATCATAATATTCTCTTAGCAAGTATACCTCTTTTGTTGTTGTTAATTTGGCTTATGTCTGAGGCTGATCAAGTAAGCTGTGTTTACAACAGCTCTCAGGCAAACTTAAGTTCCTCTTATGTTGTTGATTCAATCAAAATAAAAATAATGTGTAATTTGTTATCCCTTTCAAAATATAATTCTCACTCTTAGTTGATAAGGACATAAGAGTGCAAGTATAAGCATAAATCTTAACTATTATCGATATTTCCATAATGTCTCTATGTTCATATTCAACTTCATTGGGTCAGGTTGATATTTCACTCTCTCTACCAAGAGTTCTGAAGGGGTAAGAAAAGACCGTCATGCCTCACAAGAGTTTGTTTTTACCAGGTAACAAGTGAATAATTCAAAGTTAAAGATTTTACATCTTGGGATGAAATCTAGAAATTAGCTAGTCCTGTTTTCCTATTTTGAAGCCTTAGAAGGTAAATCTCAGAAATCACTTGCCTAAAATTGTGTGGCAGAATCAGAATAAGAAGTCAGTCTCTTGATCCCTAGCGCCCCCTCCTCTTTCCACCATATTTCATCATCCTAAAACTTAGATGGACTTCAAGTCTCATGGATTATCTAAGAAGCTTCATGGAGTGAGAAGAAATAGCAGTTTGTTTAATCAGTATTTTCCAGAAGGAAAATGTTCATCTTTTAATATCAGTGTTCAACTTATTCTAACATCAATATTCAATCAATGTTCATCTCCTTTAACATGAAACCAACTATAACTTCTTTTGGCAATTATATTGTACTGAGAAAGAATTTTTTGTAGTGGAATAAAGCTAGTTTGATGAAAACTTCACAAATTCAATCTTAGGTTGCATTCTCATTTAACCTTCCCTCAGATTTAAATCAGAGGAACCAACTTTCCCTGAAGCAGTAGAAAATAATAAACATGGTGTTTATTTGTGATTTTGTTATTTTTTTAGTACAGAGTCAACCAAAGAAATGGTAAGCTTAATTTGTACTTGGTTTTGTTTAAAGCTTTTGAAGAGGAATCACATCTGTCAAGTGTGTTCAAATAAATATCTGTGTCACCTCAGTTCTTCACTGCTGAAAAATAGACATGAAGTTTTATAAAGGTTTATAGAATGAAAACGTGTTGATTCAAGACTTATTATATATAGGACATAAACCATAGCCACATCTGATCTAAAATGTTCTGATATTTCTATATTATAAAACACACACACGCACACAAACACACACACACACACTATTGGTAATACAAACTATTTTATCTTGAGACCTGTCGAAGTTTCAATCTGCTTCCCTCTCAATCAGTTCCCTTTATTTGTTGGTTATGAAATTAGAAATTTCATTTACTAATTGGCTAATATTCAGAAAATATGATCCCAACTGTCCCTGGGAAATCTTTCAGTTACCTTACTACAACCTTAAACTACCATCCTGTCTCATTTATTTTTGAACATCAAACATCTCAGAAGAGTATCCTTTCTCCCTTGGCTTACACCTGTTTACCTCCATTGAAACTACTTTCTTAAAGGTCAGTAATGAACGGCTAGCCTGTCCCTGTCACCAATCAAATCTTTTTTTCTTTTGCAATCATAATTCTTATTGACATTTAACACTGTTGATGTTGATATTGTCCCTTATTATTCTGGTTTCTTCCTTCTGTTGAGTCAACAGTACCACTAATCAGAGCAGGGAGGCTTGGAGGGGGCGGATCTCTCATTTTGAAGGAGAGAAAAACATCAATGTTAGTAAGAAATAAAATGAGATAAGAGAGTACATTTAAGGGAGAATATGTTTTGATGAGTGAATCGTTGAGGGCAGACAAACCAAAGACAGGAAAACAGAGTTAAGGTCCCATTAGAAGCTGAAACTATATAGGAACCAACTCCAGATACCCTGTAGACCTCCACCTTTCATTAATGTCATCAAATTGATTTTTTAAAATACAAATAAAATAATTAGAGGTAAAGCCATTAGTGATCTGGAAGGAGTTTGGAAAGGGTCTATGCCTTAGACAAAGGATGTTCACAAGAGAAAAAAATCTGGGTTAAGTGCATAAGGACTACCTTGGATCTGCACACTTGTAATATTTCCTAGGAACAGTGGATACCTGCTGTTTCTCCCTCTGTACTGCTAAAGTTAGTGTTAGTAAAGTATCATCTGGTTACGTATTCATCTATTCTGCTCATTGGCCTAGCTGCCTATAATAAATCTTGGTCTGGGAAAAAAGACAGAAAAGCACTTTCCCCACCTGGGATCAGTAAAACTAAAGGACCTGGCCTCAGGCTGCACTCCCTGCCCTGTAAGCCACCCATCTGGGTTGGTTCAGCCAGAGTGGGGACCGGGAGAAAAGCAGGTAGTACTCCTTTCTTCTGCCCTCCCACCCTCCTTCCACCCTTCAATTAACATTTATTGTGAATCTAACAAATGCCAGTTAATCTGTTACATACTGAGGGTACAAAAATTAATAAAACTGGTAACCCAACTCAAGTAGTTTATGGTCTGAAGGGAAAATGCATATCCTAAAAGCACTTTAAACTCTACATTAACCAAAAACAAAGCTAAATTCATGTATTCTACTCTTCACGTCACCCCCAACACCTACCCATCCTAGCCTCTCTTCCTGATTTTTTAAATTTCTATGACAGGCAACCAACATTCACCCAAGCTTGAAACTATAAATTTATTACTCCGTTTCTAAAGTTCTTTTTTTCATTTTCCATTGCTATGCCCTTAGTTCAGATCCTCATCAATTTTCTACTGGACTAATGTTCTTGCTAGCCTCCTTGCTTCTAGTTTCTCTGCAATTTAATTCATTCTGTTCAAGGCCATCAAATTAATTTTCCTCAAGCACAATGCTAAATATATCGATCTCCTAGTCAAAACCAACATGAACTCCACAAAGTCTTTATTCAAAACAGCTACCAGCTGGCCCCAATTCATCCTTCCAGCTTATGTCTACCATTACAAATACTTACTTTGTTCTCCAAAGTTAGGTAAGCTGAACAATGGCATCCCAAAAGGTCTATGTCCTAATCCCCAGAACCTGCAAATAGTAAAAGTGATTTACATAGCAAAAGGGATTTTGCAGATGTGATTGAATTAAGAATCAAAATGGAGAGATTGTCATGGATTATTCAGGTGGGTCCAATATAATTACAAGGGTCCTTATAAGAAAAAAGTCAGGAGATTAGACACAAGAGAAGGCCGTGTGATGACAGAAGCAGAGCTTAAAGCGAGATAGCCCTGAATCAAGGAACACCAGCAGCCTCTAGAAACTGGAAGAGGCATAAAAGGGATTCTTCTCCAGAACCTCCAGAAGGAATCAGCTCTGTTGACATCTTTATCTAAACCCTATAAAATTCATCTAGGACTTCTGATCCCCAGAACTATAAAGGAATACATTTGTATAGTTTTAAGTCACTGAGTTTGTGGTAATTTGCTGTCACAGTAATAGGAGCCTAAAGCAATTCATTAGCTATTGTCACATAAACGACAACTACAAAATCTCAGTTGCATGCAAACATAAGCATTTTCTTCTAGCTCACATGTCCACATGTGCCCTGGACTCTGCTGATCTTGAATGGGTTCTGCTGGGCTTGGCTCTCTGCTATCAGTTCAGTTCACCTCTACTTCATGAATCTCTGTCTTCTGGCAATAGCAAACTGCCAAGAAAATATCTTTCTCATTGTGAAAGGAAAAGGTACTAAAGCACAAGCCCAACTAGGAAAGTACATTTCAAACCTTTGCTCACATAATATCTACTGACACCCCATTGGCCAAAGCAACTCACCTGGCCAAACTCAAGATCAATGAGATAGTAGAATGTCTCCTAGAATGGGAGAAATTTCACAATCTCAGGGCAAAGGATTCAGGGAGATTCAGGGAGAGTTGAAGAAATAGGAATAATAATGCAATATAACCAGTGGTGTGCTGTTAAACCAGCTTTCAAAAAGCAAACAAACAAGAGCAAAACAAACAAAAAGGACCCTGATTTGTAGCATTTGCTGATGTTCATGGTGTAAATACTCCCACTCTGGTTGATTTTAAGCACCAACAGGACATCACTGAACACAGAGTTGGGAAGAGATGCACACAATGAGTTCTCATAGATAGTACTGGTTAGTTTCAGCAAAGCATTGAATCTACACGTTAATCAAGCCAATCATTACACATTCTTCCCTGAATGGCTCCTGCCAGCCTCATCTCTCATGCCATTTTACCCAAGTGAAATTCCTTCACCTTTCAAATACCACATTTTACACAAAGTTTCTCTGCTTCCCTAACTAGAAGTAATTCCTCCCTCCTGGCATTTTCATAGCACTTCCTTGTGGGGTTTTTCATTCATTTTTCTTGAATATTTATCGTGCATATGTCCTTCTTGCTCACGGATTTCAATGTACTAGAAGATAGGGACTGTTTCTAACACATCTTGAAATCTTGCAGTACTTTGCACAGAGCAGATGTTAATAACTAGCTAGTGGGTGAATGAATGAATGAGACACATGAAAGGATTTTTTAAACGTTAACTAGACTTAGTTGGACAGGTGATGTTGACAGAACAAAGTCAACTAAAAGAAATAGGCCAACTAGGAATTACCAATGAACCCGTAACCTAATCCCAGAGAAATGCAAGGGTTCTTAAGCATGTGCAGTGGTGAGTAGTTTTGTCTTCCTAACCTATTCAGAGCTGAGTATTTGAAAGCCCCCACAAAAGCTAATTCTGACAAAACAAAACATTCCCTCTCCACCATTAGAAAACAGAAGCTCTAACACCCACAGAGAATTTGGAAGCTCTCAATGACTGGAGCAATGGAAAATGAGGCTGCTTCATAATCCATAGCAGTTTTGCAGAAATTCTCCATTTTTATTGTCAGGAGGAAGCCACAGCTGTTACTACCTGGCAACTGTCGAGACCTGGGAATTCAAACTGGTAGAACCAGGCTGGTTTCCTGTGGAAAATACCTTTTTCAATCCTATCATCAACCTCATCCCTGTAAATGAGGCTTTCTTCCAACCTCAGTGCAAAGCACAGAGATGGAGTCTGTCTGGAATTGAGATCATTGCTGAGGCAATTTTTAGAGTTTATGATTCAAACACATTTATAGGTAGGGTAAGAAAGTGCACAAGTATTGTGGCTGACCCCTGTTGTGGTGTTTATGAAATGAAAAATAAGATATTGTTTCTATTGCTCTTAATCTTTTTTAAAGTCATTGCATACTAGGAGAAAGGGGTTTTACAAAAATGAAATACAGATAGAGTTCTCTTTCTCTCAAACAAAGCATCTTTGGTGCAGATAACAAAGACATAGTGCATAAAATATACACAGCTTCCATCTTTCCTTCCATCATTAAGAGTCAGTGACAGAGTTTATGTGTAGGCTGAAAACTTACAGATCTAGACAACATTCTTTCTAGAGTGAGGCAAACAAATTCTGTGGAAAAATATATCCCTCTCTTGGTCAGCTATGTCAATAATCTCCCTTCCTGCATAGCATAAAATGTCCACAATTACAATAGCTTCTTGGATCAAACAATAAGGCTGGACATTACCTCAAATGGTTCCAATTAAAATGTGTGCCCATTCATTAAATTAACAATGATTTATTGTATACCTCCTGTGTTCCTGACACACTATTTGACACTAAGGATACCAAGATTTTTTAATTTCTATTCTTAGGGAGCTAAGAGTCAAGAAGGGAAAATATATATAAATAGTTGAAACTTAGGATCCCTACGTCTGATCAGATACTTACATTGATAATCTGTTATTTTAAAAAAAAAAACGATGCCGGCAAGGATGCAGAAAAAAGGGAACACTTCTAACTATTGGTGGGAGTGCAAACTAGTTCAACCTCTATGGAAAACAGTGTGGCAATTCCTAAAAGAACTAGCAATTGGCCTTCCATACAACCACCCAGCAATTCCCCTACTGGAAAAATACCCAGAGGAACTTAAATCTCTCTACAAAATAGATACCTGCACACGCATATTTATTGCAGTATTATTCACAATAGCAAAAACATGGAACCAATCTTGCTGCCCATTGAAATTGGACTGGATAAATAAAATGTGGTACATATACACAATGGAATATTATGCAGCCTTAAAGAAGGACAAATATACGAACTTCACAGCAACTTGGATGGATTTAGAGTTCATCATACTCAGTGATTTATCACAGAAACAAAGAACAGAGTACCACATGTTCTCACTCATAAGCAGACCCTGAACATTTACCATAATACAATAAGAAAGGGATTGGCAGTAGCGGGACGCCGCCGAGGAGGAGGGATATAACATCAATAAGGGTACCTGATCTCAAACCAGGTGAAGTGGGAACCAAAGAGAGGCCTAAACTTTATGTGTACAATGACCACCTGTATACCTAATCCTGAATTGTACTCCATATCTTTAAAATTTAAAAAAAATAAACAATAAAAATAAGTGCAAAAAAAGAAAATAAAATCTGTTATTAAAGAGTAATGCCAAGGTTTAAAGGAAAACACCTTAACAGTAGGATCACTGTTAACAATGTAACAGTGTGTAACACTGGATCTTACTCCTACATACTCATTGAAAACCTCAGACTCCTTTAAAATATGCCTTGAAGATCTCTGGAAATAACTATGGGTATCTCACATGTACTGATGAAGATATGCACTCTGACCAAGAATCATGGTGCTCTGGTTCAATGGACTTAGTAGTAGTATATTCTTTTTGAATAATATTCTATTGAGTAAGATCCTGGATTCTCCAAAACCTTATAGATATTTGGGGCTTCTATTTTTCAGTTTCCATACAAGCCTACTGCTTTCTATGGGACTAATACTAGTGAAAGGACAAATCTGAATGACAAATACCATGCTATACTCAACATCCCCATATCCTTGGAATACCTAAGCTATTACTTATTGAGCCACCCTTATTGGGCTTACTTTATTCTTCCTTCAAGGTTATCTGAGGCATAAGACAGCATCTGCATCAACTGGGAAGTCACAATCAGGCATATCTTCAAAGTTCTAAAGTGCATGCTGGACCTTTGCTTGTAATATTTCAATTTTGTAATATTTAGACAGTTTGCTGTAGCTTAGTAGAAGAAATAGAGAAAGTTTCCTATAGGAAGTCACGCAGAGGCTTGGGGTTAAATGACAAATCAAGAATTTTCCAAGTAAAGATGAAAAACGAAAATGCCAGCAATGAGGTAGAATAAGCAAAGAACCATATTTCACGTTAACCATTGCATCATATAAGCTATTATAATTGTCTTTTAGTGCACATGGTAGGTGGGTGTGTGTCTCATCTCTAGCTAGTATTACACAGGCTGGTACCATCAATCTAATCAATGTCAATGGATTGATTCAGTTTAAACACTACTAATGTATCATTGTGATATATACTTGAATAGTTTATGCAGACAGCATGAGTTATAGTGATACCTATGTAACTCATAATTGGTAATTAAATTTAAATACTTCTTTATAATATAATTATTTTTCTAGTTTCAAAAAAGTATACACAATTTTTTAAGTTTAAAATTAAGGCATACAACTGACACAATATTGAGAGGAGATGCAGAAATTGATACTATGACAAGAAGGAGAAAGAAACAAATTGGAAGAAGGTATGTCACAAATTTCACAATAGATGGCAATTGCAATTTGCTTCAGCAGAGCAAAATGGAAAAGCTCTCTGTGTGTAAAAAAATTTTAAAGATAAGAAAGTAGACAATATTGAGAGATATTTTCAGCAAATATACAGTTAATCTTATTAAAAGTTTTGCTACCAGTAGTCAGAAAAGAATCAATGAAATTGTCCACTTGAAATTTTTTTTAAATGTCAAACAAAATTTACTAATTTATAACTTCAGCCAGCTATATAATGGCTTGGATTCTTGCACCAAAAGATAACCATTTTTAAATAAAGAAAGAGTAAAATATTCTTTCACTTGTGAAAATTATGTTAGGAAATTAAAGGAAAAAGACTAAAAATAGTTTACAAAGTGTGAAAGATTATCAACTATGCTACCAAACAATTGCCATGGAATGTCAAGGCCTTTCTAACAATTTTAAAGATCAATTGATTTAAAATTTGAAAAACTGTACGTACTTTTCTGTAGTCTTAGATGAGTCATGCTATAGAAGTGATGCTGCCCAGTTAATGTTTGGGTACATTTTGTCTCAAAGGACTCATAAATTTACAGAAAAAATGATGTCAATTAGTATACTAAAAATCATATTTATGGTGAAGATTTTAAAAAATATTTTACATGTCAAAGAAAAATTTCAGTGAGATATGGGAAACATTAGTTTCTATTATAACAGATGATGCCCTAGCTACATTAGTCTTAAAATATGGATTTATTGAATTTTTAAACAAAAGACTGATGTTTCCCTTATTGCTTTGTTCCACTGCATAATGCATATTGAAAATATTTATGCTCAGTTTTCTGAAGCAAACCTAGGAAAAGTGTCATGGATACAGTTATTAAAATTGTTCTGTACACATGCAAATGCTATGAATCATCGCCAGTTTATGGAACCGATGACAGAAATAGAAGACAATGATCTTCTGTTCTATGCCAAAGCTTATTGGCTGAGTTGGGAAAGAGCTTTGCAAAGATTTATTGTACAGCACTTTTAAATCAAATATAAGATATTCTTAAAGCAAAAGGAATACTTGCCAAATATTCAATAATCAAAGACAAAATTGGCAGTGGGATTTACATTTTTCACTGATATCACCCTGCACATGAATAAACTAAACTTTTTCACACCAGCTTTATTGAGATATAATTCACATGGCATACAATTTGCTTACTTAAAGGGTACAATTCAATGATTTTTAGCATCTTCACAGAGATGTGCAGCCACCTCCAAAATCTAATTTTAGAACATTTTCATCACCCCAAAAGAAGCCATTCCCCATGTTCCCCCAGATTTACCTCCCCCTAGCTCCTGGCAGTCACCAAGTTACTTTCTGTCCCTATAGATTTGCCTATTCTGAACATTTCACATAAACTGAATCACACGATATGTGGTCCTTGCTCCATAAGGCTTATTTCAATTATTTTAATGCTTTCAAAGTTCATCTATGTTGTACCATATATCAATACTTCATCCCTTTTGTAATGCTGAATAATATTCCACTTTGTGGATACACCACATTTTATTTATTCATTCATTAGTTGATGACATTCAAGCTGTTTCTACTTTTTGGCTGTTGTAAATAACGCTGCTATGAACATTCGTGTACAAGTTTTTGTGTAGTCATATGTTTTCATTTCAATTGTATACTCTAGGGGTGGTATTGCTGGGTCATATGGTAACTATGTTTAATTTTGTGAGGAATGGTAAAATTATTTCTCAAAGTGGTTGTACCATTTTATATTCTTGCCAGCAGTGTGTGAAGGTCCACATCCTTTCCAACACGGTTATTATCTTTTTTAATACAGCCGTCCTAGTGGGTGTGAAGTGTTATTTCATTGTGGTTTTGATTTGCATTTCCCTGATGGTTAATGATGTTGAGGTATGAGCTCAATTTGAAGCTCCAAGGAAAAGAAAAGCCTATTTGTAAGCTAGACAGGTGTAAGAATTTATGCTGAAATTGAACCTTTTCATAATAGAAATCACTGATAATGGTTTTTCACATTTTTCTAACATAGAAACAATATGCAGAGGATTTAAATTATAATCGACAGCATTATGTAAGTTGGCTTCAAAACAAAACTACTGGAAAAATTTGAAGATTTCTTTTTATTTTGATAAGAGTTGTTTTTCAACTTATGCAATACCTCTTTGAACTTATTAATCATACTGAGTTGACACAAGACTTAGTGAATTTACTTAGTTTAGACAGATGTATTTTTGAAACTAGCTAGATTTTTATTCAAAGTCAAATCAATTCTCCTAAAAACAATAAACCTGTTTCGTTAATGTGGATGTCAATATTAAAGGAAAGATTTTTTGGTGCTTGACTCAGTTATTGAAAAGCTTTTAAGTACATTTGGAACAACTTTGGCATACGAACCAACTTTTTCAACAGAAAATTATATAAAATCTAAACTCAGATCAAGTATTCCCAATGAAAATTTAGCACACAATTTGAGATGTGCTAGAAGTTTAAAAAACATACCAGTTTTCAAAGACTCAATATGAAAATAAGATTGTAAAATATTTCAATTAAAATGCTTCATTTTAGCCAGGCTCGGTGGCTCAGCCTGTAATCCCGCACCTTTGGGAGGCTGAGGTGAGTGGATTGCCTGAGCCTGCAGGTTCGAGACCCGCCTGGGCAGCGAGACCTCATCTCTACAATAAATTAAAAAATCAGCCGGGCGCGGTAGCGCATGCCTGTAATTCCGGTTACTTGGAAGGCTGAGGCGGAAGGATCGCCGGAACCCAGCAGGCAAGGCTGCGGTGGCCGGGAGCGGCCACTGCACTCCAGTCTGGGCGACAGAGTGAGACTCCAACTCAAAAAAAAATAAAAAAAAATTAAATAAATAAAAAAATGCTTCATTTTGATGACACGTTAAAATGATAATATTTGGATGTATTGGGTCAAATAAATTATGTTATTTAAATTAATTTGACCTGTTTCCTCTTCCTCCTAACAATGATTAATCTCAATGATTGATCTATATAGCTAAGGGAGATAATGAGAGCAAAATTCTGAGCATAAAAAACGACAATGATTAGAAATGGAAGGGCAGGTCTTTTATCACGAAAATAAGTTATCAAAACTTGATCTTACTGCTGATTCACTGTTTGCTTATGCCTGTTGCAACCCCAAATAGAGAAATTCCCATGAAGACTGTAAGTGGGTAGAATCTTCACTAATAAGAGAGGACTTAAGACTAATTTAAGTTGTGATGCTTTGGTGCTTTTGGAAATTCTTGGCCATCTCCACATTTCTTGATTATCCAGGATACTAGATCATCATTGAGATGTGTAGGCAATCATTAAAGCAAATATTTTTAAGCAACTAAAGGATACACATGACTTGTGTGTGCAATCATTTCCACTCTGGAACCAACAGGATATAACCAAGAGTACTGAATAGGAATAACACTTAATACAGAGAACAATTTAGAAATTTTACTGTAGAAGCAACCTGACTGTTAAATGGAAGATTACAAAACAGATAGTGCTATGGTTTGAGTATTTGTTCTCTCCAAAACTCATGTTGAAACATAATCCCCAGTGTGGCAGCATTGAGAGATGGGGCTTTTAAGAGGTGATTGGGTCATGCAGGCTCTGCTCTCATGAATGGATTAACACATTAATAAATTAACTGATTAATGTTTATGATGGAAATGGGGCCGATGTTTTTACAAAAAAGGGAAGAGAGATTTAAGCTAGCATGCTTGACCCTCTCACCATGTGATGCCTCTGGCCTCTGGAGAGAATCCCCCCCAGCAAGAAGGCTCTCACCAGATGTGGCCCTTTGACCTTGGACTTCTCAGCCTCTGTAACTGTAAGAAATAAATTTCTTTACTTTATAAATTACCCAGTTTAAGGTATTCTGTTATAAGCAATAGAAAACAGACTAAGCCAGGCAGCAAAAAACTACAAACACACACACCCACACACACACACCCACACACACACACACACACACACACACGCATATACACATATATATACATACATATACATATATAAAACACATACTAAATATATTTAATTTTAGGTAAAACAACATTCACAATATTAACGGTGGCTATCTTTGGGAAGCAGGATGACAGGTGATTTTTATTCTTTTGTTTTTGCTTGGCTGTGTTTTATAAATTATCTACAATGAACATGTATCCCTTTTGTAGTAAAAACAAAAATCGTTTTAAAAATAATCTGAAGACCTCTTACCTACGTAATTGAAAGCTGCAGTATTCTAAGCAGAGCATAATGAGAAATGGAAGAAATTACAATGAATAAACAATCATCACCTCCCCTCAACATGCAGCAAAAGATGAAAAGGACTTCCAACAAATGAAGTTTTAGTGAAATTTTCCAACAGCCACTTTCGGCTCAGCAGAAAAGCACACATTTTTCTCTTTGTTGCTCAGTTTAAGATGTATAGTCCCAGGCTCACTGAAGCAAGGTGATACCGGACTTTCTTAGGCTCACCCAGGACATGGTTATATGCATAGTGCAATGTAGCAGGTAAGGTTAAGCTTTGCAGGACATCCTCCACTTCCTTTGCTTAGGAGAATACATGAGAACCCCATTAACAAATTGTGAAATTTTCCTACTGGGTGTTGATTTTGAACTTTGCTCCCATTCTCTAAAAAAAAAAACACAGGCCGGGCTAGGTGGCTCAACCTATAATCCCAGCACTTTGGGAGGCCAAAGCGAGTAGATTGCCTGAGCCCACGAGTTTGAGACCAGCCTGGGCAACTTGGCGAGACCTTGTCTCCGCAATAAATCAAAAATTAGCTGGGCATGGTAGTGCATGCCAGTAGTTCTGGCTACTTGGAAGGTTGAAGCAGAAGGATCACCAGAGCACAGCAGGTCAACGCTGGGGTGGTCATGAGTGTGCCATGGCACTCCAGCCTGGGTGACAGAGCGAGACTCCAACTCAAAAAAAACCCCCAAAAAACCCCCACAAACATGATAGATTTATTTGGATAAGTAAAATGCACAGAAAATGCTTTAAGGTCAGAGGTGGGGTGAGATTCAATTTAAGTGTCTGAAAAATTTAGATTTTCGTGGACAACTTCACACTGCAGAACTTGTCCAAGTGACCCTTTTGTTTATAAAGCTGTTCTCTCTTAGCTCAAACCCACCCTGCTCTGGTCTGCTCTCTGAGACAGCAAGGGTTAGTACTTAGTATATTTCTTCTTGGCCAGATGCTCCTTTTTTGACTCTGCCAATAGGAACACACAGGGAGGCTTGAGGATGGAGGGAGAAGGGACATGCTCATGTCCATTTGCTTGCTGTTTCTGTCAGTTTCACCCTGGCAAGAATTCTTTATCTGTCAGTGATATTTGCTCCCTCAAAGATACCACTGCCAGCTCAGCAGCACCTCCTCTCAACTTCTTCCCTATGTTCCCCAATCCTAGGGGTAGGAGCAGCTTCCAGCAGCTACAAGCTCTGAAATATCTCAGTGTCTCCATTTTGCCTTTCTGGATCTCCAATAAAAATTCCTTATATTAAATTCTCTCTATCGAAACAACTAATGTGCTTTTTGTCTTCTGACTAGACTTGATAGATAGAGTCCAACAATTCAGTCTCTAAAGGGTAAAGGGCACATTATTATTAGGACATATTAGGCAGCTGTCTTCCCTTCTAACAGTTGGACATGTAATTGAGAAGCCAAAACAAATACAGTTGGCCCTCAGTATTCATAAGGGATGGTTTTCAGAACCCCTAAGAATACTAAAATCCACAAATGCTCAAGTCCCTGATATAAAATGACATAGTATTTGCATATAACCCACACACATTCTCTCATATACTTTAAATCACCTCTAGGTTACTTGTAATACCTAATACAGTGTAAATACCATGTAAACAGTTGATATACTATATTATTTTTATTTGTATCATATTGATTATTGTATTGTCATTTTTCATTGTTTTTCTCCAAGTTGTATTGACCTAAAGTTGATTGAATCCACAGATGTGGAACCCATGGATATGGAGGGCCAATTGCAATTGAAACCATGTGTATTCATAGCACATACATGTTACTAAAGGTAGCTACACAGATGTTTTAAGTCCAGCGTGGCTGGAATAATCCAAGCCATGTAGTTAAAGAAAGTCTTCAAGACGAAAATGAATTTTAGAGATGAGTGACATAATCTCTCAGAGAGAAGGAGGAAGGTCATTTCTGGTGTGGGCAATGACATTTGCATAGGCTCGAATGGAAGAACAAATGAGTCACATGTACAGGGAAACTAGGTCAATGCCGTCTTCAGCTTCAACCTCCTCCCCAGCAGTTAGCACAGAGCCTGGAACATCAGAGATGATCAATAAATGTTTGCTTAATTATCAAACTCAAAAACTAAGCTTTCTTGTTTTGTTATTGTGAAGAACTTGAGTACCCTTGCCCTTGGAAATCTTATTGTATGTGGCAATTCACAATCTTAACAGGTTCATAACAATAGGAGCAAGGACTCTGGAAGAAGATACTCTTCTTCTCCTTTTGTGGGAAGTATAGGAGGAAAACGAGAAGTTTGGAGACAGCCAGAAACTATCTCCCATGTGCAGAAACAACCTCTAGGCTTCAGCACTGACTACAGAAATAGTAAAAACATGGAAGAAGAGGGAAAATAGAAGGAAGAATCAGACAGACTGAAGATCAATGTAAGTGCAAAGGAGAAGAGAAAACGATATCACTCCTGTGTTATGAATCTGAGAAGGGAGAAAAACTGCATAGGATTTAGAGAACTAGTGTTTGGATTAATGTTAGTGGAATGTCCAACTGGAAATTGCCTATGGGTAGAAGGGGAATATAATATGAAAAGAAAGAGTTAGGCATGGTGGTGCATGCCTATAGTTCCAGCTACTCAGAAGGCCAAGGCAGGATGATAGCTCAAGCCCAGGAGTTAGAGGTTACAGTGAGCTGTGATTGTGCTACAGTACTCTAGCCTGGGTGACAGAACGAGATCCCATGTCATAAAAAAAGCAGAGAGTGAAAGAGAGAGAGGGAGAGAGAAAGGAAGAGGAGGAGGAGGAGAAAGAGAAGAGAAGGAGGAAAAGGGAGGGAGGAAGGGAGGGAGGAGAAATTTTCAGGCATGAAAATGATGTGCAGCCCACATATACATATACATTTCAATAATGAGTATATGGATAGCAGTGCAAAAAGAGAGGTGATCCCAAAAACAGAAGAAATAACTCATGTATCCAAAAGACTCATACAATTTACAATGACCAGTTATTCTTGAAAAGACATAACATGGAGTTAATATACCCAAAGAGCAACCACTTTAACACTGTCTAGTTGTCATGTTTTTCTAGCAGTTCACTTTACTTTACCCTTTAACCACCAGCCAAGGACAGAACTGGTTTCTCAGAGGTGGCTATTGATAATTGTTTTACAACCCCCTCCCCAGCTTGTTTTGTGCTAATTAGCTTTTCATTTCACATATCTGTCTCCACCTATAAGACCCAGGTTAACCTAATCAGCCCTTCATGATCTTCATGACACAGACCCCATCACCATGGCAGCAGTCATGTGACTAGCTCACCCATCTGCCTGCTGTCCATCACCTGACATCAGTACCTGTGCTTACCTGCCCCTTCATAATGACGTGGAGCAGACCAGCAATCAACCACCTTAATGACCTGCCCCATCAAAGGGGAATGTTTAAAAGCATTTGACCACAAGTAGTCATTCACCATTGCTTTGCTAGGCTATGGCCTGGCCATCCATGTGTTCTTTGAGCACCTTGGGGAGATGAATCTCCTCTCTCTCTCTCTCTCCTCTCTCTCCTCTCTCTCTCTCTCTCTCTCTCATTTACTTTCTAAATAAACTATATTTTCTAATCTCACTTCTGTGCAATTCTTTGCATCTTTCATTTGGTACTAGATTATACACATAACCCCACACCGGTGGGTCTGACCTAACATTTTGGAGGCACTACTGGGATATATATTTTAACCTAACAATTCCGTTTGTAAACTGGGAACAAAGAAACAAAACATGGGTTTAAACTAAAGTTTGAAAGATTTCTATTAAATTCAATATTTGCTGACAATGAGAGAGGTTACATCTCCTTCTCTAGACTTCCTTTGAAACAAAATTTATTATCCTGTGTCTGGGGTGGTGTGACTGCAGGCCTCAATAAACTTACTGAAATAAAATTTATTGTTTAAGTTCCTTCTCAACCTTATGATTTCCTAGAAGGACTTTTAGTGATTGATTAATTCACTCAAGGTCGTGAACAATAGGAGCCAAAAAGAAATAAATTCACCAAGTCTGAAGTGAGTTTCATCTCAAATGCTTATGTTGTATCTATCTCTTTCAAAGAAACAATCAATGGAAGAAAGAAGTGCAGCCTCTTGAACATGTGGTGCCTCCCACTGTGATGTTCTAGACAGAACTGTCCCCAGTCATCTCTAACTATTCTCAGTGACCCAGAGCAGCAGAAAGGGAGGGCAGTTATGAATGAAAGGAAAGATGCCAACTAGCTTACTTTTTTTAAAACAACGAAAAACCTTTGTACTTACTGTCATTTCCTATCAACAAAATGTAACTTCTTAACAATAATAAGAGCAAACATTTCTGAACTGTGACACTCTACAGTAGCCAATTACTAAGATTTTTCAGACATAATTTTATTTAATCTTCACAGTAGCCTCATCAGATAGACACTATCTGTTATGAGATGATCTGTGTCTCCTCCCCCAAATTAATATGTTGAAGTCCTAAAACTCAGTACCTCAGAGTGTGATCTTATTTGGCAATAGGGTTATTGTAGATATAATTAGTTTAGATAAATCATATTGAAGTACAGTGGGCTCCTAATCCAATATGACTTGTGCTCTTATAAAAAGAGCACCATATAAAGAGACAGACACATGTATACATTCTGGTAGGGAAGAGTATGAAGTTTTTCAGCGATATGAGAAATTCCCATACATCATTCCTGATTCACATAGCATAATACATCCTTTTGAGGCAAGGTAGTTAGTGTAGATTAAGCAAAGATAAATAAATTCCTTATCGGCAATTTTTGGTAAGTAAGCAGCCAGACATCTTGTCTGTAGACTGAATGCCCTATGGACTAGAATGTGGATTCAATGTGGACTCCCAGTCCACCCCACCCCCTCAGCTCACCAAGGGAAAACCCCATCAAGATGGTTCCCAGACCAAGTATCAAAAGCTATAGAAATGTAAATCAGACCATGTTTGAGTTCTTAGTTACCAAGTTTGGCAAGTCAGCCTACCAAAGGCAAAATGCATATTCTAGGAAAAGCCCACCTCCCTTGCCTATTAGAGACAGAGAGATGGCAATCTCTCCACAGTGGATATCTGTAACCTATCCTCTTTAGAATAGCAATTATTGTGAAACTATATCTAGTTTTTAGTCAAAAGCAAAAGTGCAATCTTTTCTTTTCAGTGGTCTCACCCATGCCAGCTCTCTTTCTGTCATGAACCTCTTTATTTTCTTTCACATGTGTGCTAATAAACTCTGTTTTTAAAACTTCAGGTCAGGCTCAGTGGCTTAGCCTGTAATCCCAGCACTTTGGGAGGCCAAGTGAGTGGATTGCCCGAGCCCGCGAGTTTGAGACCAGCCCAGGCAACTTGGTGAGACCTCGTCTCTATAATAAAAAATCAAAAATTAGCCAGGTGTGGTAGTGCACACCTGTAGTTCTGGCTACTTGGAAGGCTGAGGCGGAAGGATTGCCGGAGCCCAGCAGGTTGATGCTGGGGTGGCCATGAGCGTGCCACTGCACTCCAGTCTGGGCAATGGACTGAGACTCCAACTCAAAAAAAAAAAAAAAAACCTCACTGGCTGCTCTGAAATTCCTTTCAGTGCCAAGTCAAAGAGTCCGTGAGTTTTGCACTGCACCTTACCTAGCAACACTTTCGGTGGAGTATAGTTACTATAATTAAAAAGTCATGGTGACCCCATCTTATGTCTTGAATATGTTTTTCAAGGTTCAAAGTTTCAAGGTGTTGGAAACTTGTACCCAAAACAGCAGTGATGAGAAGGTGGGACCTTTTAGAGGCAATTAGGTCATGGGGGCTTCATTCACATGAATGGACTAATGCCATTATAAAAGGAGTAGGCAAGCCAGGCTCGGTGGCTCAGCCTGTAATCCCACGCCTTTGGGAGGGTGAGGTGAGTGGATTGCCTGAGCCCGCGGGTTTGAGACCCGCCTGGGCAGGCGAGACCTCATCTCTACAATAAATAAAAAAATCAGCCAGGTGTGGTAGCACGCGCCTGTAGTTCCAGCTACATGGAAAGCTGAGGCGGAAGGATTGCCAGAGCCCAGCAGGTCAAGGCTGCGGTGGCCGGGAGCAGCCACTGTACTCCAGTCTGGGCGACAGAGTGAGACTCCAACTCAAAAAAAAAAGAGTAGGCAAGTTATCGAGGGAGTAGCTTTGTTATAAAAGTGAGCTTCAAGAAATAAACTGCTTTTCTTTACAAATTACCCAGTCTGTGATATCCTGTTATATCAACAGAAAATGGATTAAGACACCCCTACCAGCTCCAATATATATACATACACACACACACACACACACACACACACACACAAAACTTGGCTTTGAGGGTCCTACCGTGTAGTTCTAATTGGAAATCACTGCTACTGTAGTTGGTAAGAAATTAGCTTAGCTAGCTAGAAAGAAAGAAATTAACTCAGCTTTGTAGTTAAGAAAACAAAGGCTTTGTTTGGGATTCTTTGGGAAGCTGGGTTTTCAGACTCCTTTTTACTGCTTTCCAATGACCAGCCAGCCTAGAACTGAATTGAACCTCCCACTGCCTCATACATATCTGGTATTTTCTAATGCAGAAGGAAGGCAAGGAAAATAGGCCTTTTGTTAATAAAGACAGAGGAAGTTTTCCATTTTCATTGAAGGGCAGCATCCAAACAGGAGAGAGAAAAATGAACTATTTCTGGGCTTATCTTCCAAATACACCTGCTTGTGACAATCCAGTGACTGTCAAGTCCACCATATTTAACTGGAAACAGAATCTCCTTTGAGAAGCACATTGAGATCTTGCAGAGGTAGAGAGAAAAGAGAATCCAGGCTGACTTGCAATAACTTAGGAATGTACATTGATATTGTTTTATTGCACCTATCATGGGTTCAAAATCAGGAGCTCTAACATCCTTGCTCAAAGAGTATATCTTGAACAAAATGTATATAAATTATAAAAATATTTTTTCATTTAGCTCCACCCCTTTCCCAATCCCAGAACAACAGAATTATTATTAAAAAGTGTCATTTTACTGATCATTCTCTAATCCAGAAATGCTTGTTCTCTGAGACCTCTACTTATTTTCTGTTCACAAGCACTTGATATCCTCCAACATTTAGGACCCAAAACATACCCAGCACATAAGTGAAGTAGGATCTGGGTATATTTCAAGATTTTGAAACTAAATATTTTCTGTCCATCTTTCTCCATCAGCATATTGGACATCAATTTATTTAATAATATCTAAAATTCATACATACTTTACTAACAGGGAAGTGTGAGGGGGAAGATAAAAGCAAAAGAGCAAATTTCCTGAGTGCACCTACTTAACTGGTGCATTAGTAAAGGTAACACTTTCACAACTCTTAGCATTTCAATGTTTTTAACATCCTAAAATGTATTTCTCATTGACATAGAAGTCAAATATGATTATTCCTCCTAGGCAGCAGATGACGCTATTCCAGAAGTCATCCAAGCTGATATAGACATATTTTACATATGGTTTTTAAGGTCTCCTTGAATGTCAACATCCAGCCAGCAGACAGAGAGAGAGAGAGAAAGAGAGAGAGAGAGAGAGAGGCTGAGACTTGGGGGTTTTTATGGTCAGGCCTGGTTGAGAAACATACATTCCATTGTCTTTAAATCAATGCATGGCAACACCTAACTGCAAGGGAGGATAGGAAATTAGTATTTGTGCTCAAGATATAAAAATAAGGAGAAGGGAGAGAGAAAAGGTGGCAGAGAGAGAGAGAGAGAGAACAAAACTGTTCATCAAGCAGGAGTCTGTGTCGCTATTGACAAAAAATTGCAGGATGATAGATATGTGTCTAATCTAGGAAAGCAGTGCAGAGGAAAATTAACCATTGCACAATGACTCAAAATACCCACTCTTGAAGCAGAATCTAAAATAGCACTCCTGCTCAGTTAGCTATTGCTGCATAATATACCACTCCAAAATGGAGTGACTTCCAACAGCATTCATTTATTGCCACAACTTACATAATAATGGGTTGGCCATGGGTCATCTGAACTTGACTGGACTTGCTCATATGTCTGGAGGATGGTTGATCTGTCCACATGTCTGTAAGTCAGCTGGGGACTCTGCTGTAGGATGCACTAAGCTGCACACATTAGGAGACAGCTTTGTTTCATGTACCTCTCATCCACCTCCTGGAACCAGCGAGATGGCCTGGGTATCTTTTTCTCATATTGATGCCAGAAGTGCTAGAGAGCTAGCAGAAAGACATAAAATCTCCAGAGGCCCAAGGTCATAACTAGCACACCATCACTCCTACCTCATTCTATTGACCAAAGCAAGTCAGATGGTTGAACTGAGATTCAAAGGGTAGAGAAAGAGACTCTGCCTTTTCAATGAGAGGAACAGCAAAAGTACAGGGCAAAGGAGATTAATACAGAAAGGAGTGAAGAATGGAGTCATTAATGTAATCTACCACATCCCTGATTTCAATTAAAGCTACTCTAACAGAGATGATCTCAAAAGAAACGTGGATGATTATATTTCTGGTGAGAATGAGTCAGTTGACTTCTGATCACTACCAGTGTACAGTCTCCACAGTAGACATGAAAACAAGAAAACAACGCAGTCAAAGCTGCTTGTCTGTTGGCAAGCATTAGTCATCCCTGGCAACATAAATGAGTGTGCAAATGATGTTGCTGGATTAATTCTAATTAGAAAGAACATTTGAAACGTAGGCTTGCTTTTAACCCACATGTAACTTAAGGAAAAGGCTTTCTCTCATGGGACCAAAGTTTCCATAAGCAATTGCCACTACTGTAGTAGAAGTGAGGCAGTGTGATGGTTAATTTTATGTCAACTTGACTAGGCCATGAGGTGCCTAGACATTTGATCAAATATTATTCTGGCTGTGTCTGTGAAGGTTTTTCTGGATGAGATTAATGTTTGAGTTGGTAGACAATGTAAGGCAGATTAGTCTCCCTAATGAGGGTGGGCCTCAATCAAGCAATTGAATATCTGAATAGAAGAAAGGGTGGAATAAGAGGGAACTTCTACCTAGCTATTTGAGCTGAGGCATTGGTCTTTTCCTGCCTTTGGACCCAAACTGAAAAATCAGCTCCTCTTGGGTCTTGAGATTGCTGGCATTTAGACTGGAACTTACATTGTTGGTTCTCCTGGGCCTCCAGCTTGCTAACTATAGATCTTGGGACTTCTGAGCCTCCATAACCATATGTGTTAATTCCTTATAATCAGTCAACCAGTCAACCACCCAGTGGTTCTGTTTCTCTGGAGACCCCTGAATAACACAAGGAGTAAGGTTCAATTGTAGCTTCAGTAGCCTCTGAAAGGCACTCAGGAAATCTAGACCATGCCCATGAAAAGTAAAGATTCAGTCTGTTTGTCCCACTTGTCTAGCTTCAAAACACCAGTGGCTATAAACATTGATCTGTCCAGACTGCATTTATAAAAATCTGTAAACCAATCAGAGGGGAAATTAAATTAGACTGTAATTCTGCAGTACGCTGTAAAACATTAGCTTGCAAGAACACTCAGGAGGGACAATTAAAACCATCATGGCCTGTCTGGCCATAGAATACAAACATGTTTTCTCTCCTTCCACAAGACCCAAAGTGCTACTTGGGTAGTACCTGTTTCATTTGAAGAGTTAGTTCTGCCTGCATCTAGAGTTGCTGATTACACACCAAGATTAGGAAATGCCTAGAGTAATCCTGTTAGTAGGACTGGACCAGGGAACAAAGCCAGCTGTGTGATGCAGCTAGGATTAAAGTCAGAGAAATGGTAATATGAGCTCCAGCAGGGAAAGTGAGCCGAACTCTGCCAATGGCCATTGAGAGAAGGAAAAATAAGCATGACAAAAATAGCAGGGCCAATAACTCAAAAAAGAAAAAAAAAAAAGAGTCCCTCCTCACCCAGCTCAAGTTCAGGTTAGAAAAGGAAAAGGATATTAACCTATCCTGTTTTATTTCATCTTTATAATATCCCTCTCTATTTTACAAATATGTAAACTGAGATGCAGCGAAGTTAGGGAAGTTACCCGAGATCACATCAGCAGAAAGTAAAGTACCTGGGATTCTGGTCCAGGTTCTTCCCACTATGTGTCATAATCTTTGTGTCTAAAGAAATGAGTGAGATGAAATGCAAGTAGAAGAGGCTTAGACCAAGCAAGGGGGTAAGAACTCTTGCATCGAATCCAATTAAAAAACCTCAATTAAAAGTAAGGGTGGTTTTCAGCAAAAGCTGAAGGAAAGTATGTAAGAGAGAAAAGGAGTCTGTCCAAGAGGCAAAAAAAAAAAAAAAAGTACAGATAGCACTGAAAAAGTACTACATCAGAACCAAATCTTGAGGTAGTACCCATTGAGATGCACAGGGTCCGAGATATGCAGCTGCTCTGGTAGGTGAAGAAACACATTGACTTAGAACACAATCCAATTTACTTCTTGGGGTGAACACTATGTCACCAGATCTTCCTTCAAAGAAGCACTCATAGCCCCAACTCTTGAGTGTACTATCATACCAGCTTTCAGCTGGCAGCCCCTTTGGGGTCTGCTTCACATGAAGAAAGCCTTCTTGTCCAAACTCATGCTCCTTCCTGCAGTGGTCTATCTCCAATGACTAATCAGTGCTGGAATGTTAAGGCAATTATGAAGGGTCCTATAACTTCCAAACTTCCTCATGGAGTTGGTCACAGCTGTCCTTGGGCCTGCATTGCAGCTGACTTCTCCTTTACCCACTTCTGCTTCTTTCCCTCCCTTCTATAGCTGTTGATCCTACGGGTACTCTTTAATAAACATCCTACCCACTAAACTCTCAGGATCTGCTTCTCCAGGAACCCAATGTGTGACACTTCTGGCCCTAAACTCAAAAGGTCACAGGACTTCTTGAATGTATTGTGTTTCAGTGGACTAGAATGGTATTTAAATGTTTTGATGAACTTGTGAGTGTTTTCCTCCTGTACTTTGTCACAAGTCCATCAAAACATTTAAATACCTTTCTAGTCCACTAGAAAACCAATACACCCAAGAAGTCCTGTGCCCATCTGGGTTGAGAAAACAGAGTCACCAATTTGTTACAAGAATAAGGAATTTAACATAAAAATCATGATTTAGATGAACATGAGAGGAGTTGGAGGAGTGACGATATGGAAGGAGCAGTAGCCAGAGGATGGAAGGTTTAAGGACTTCACTGGAAGCATTGAAGTGGGCAGAGAAACAAAAAGCAAGGAAATCCAATAATAGTGGTCTCTATTCTGGTCACTAAAGTGGGAGCTTGTGAAAAGATCTGTGAAGCTGCTGGATTAGTGAAACCCACTACATTTTACAAAGCTGCTGTATCTGAACTCTACAACATCCCAAGAATTATAGTTTCTATTTTATTTCCATCTTCCAAATTTCACAAAAATATCCATCATCAGCAAACCCGAATCCAGAATTATACAAGAAAGAAGACTCTGAGAAATATAGTTCCCAGCCTTGGATAGCAGTAATGCTGGGGACAGTTGACACAGACAATCCAGAGAGCTTCTCAACCAAATAATTAGGTTGATCTGCCCAAACCCATGAGTCATGGTCTGTTCTCTATCTCTACCCACTCCAGGTGGCTTCAATGTCCTTCTGTTCTCTGCATAAGTCTGTTTCTGAGCCTCTGGGAAAAATAGGCATATCTGTCCTCTCCATGTACAATAGATGTGGCTCAACCCACTGTGATCAATGTTTATGGTAAAGAGACAAAAACCAGCAAGTGGGCTTATGAGTGGGAGAGTTTAGAGGAACTAGAAATAACATGTGGCATATGGTAAGCTTTCCTCCCTTTAGACTTAATTAGCCATTATAATGAACAACTACTAACCCAATCACAGCCTATGAAGGTCACTGCCATGATGCAGAACTTATTTTCTGGCATCAGTCAGAAAGCAAAGTAGCTCCTATGAAAATATTCTGCAGTCCAATCCACTTGAGCTTGCATCCACATGAGTCTTTACCCACATTGAAGAAGGCAAACCCCAAGGCTTCTTTTGTATCATTACCATCCATCTCTGAGGCCTTGCAGACAGGGAAAATGGAGACTACAAAACACAATTTGCTAAATTGTAACCTTAATAACTCAATTTGCCCATTCGGGCAGGGGACAGATTAGCAGATGGCCCACTAAGTGGCTTTTAACTTCATATATTAATGAGTCCCCTGACAACATATCTTCTTAAAGTCCCTCTTCTGGGAAATGAGAATATCAGCTTTTCCTGGGACATTGAATAAAGCTAAAAGAAGAGGCAGTAGCAAACTCCTTTGAATCCCTTTCTTTCAAAACCCCTAACCATATATTCAGGTTTGTGTGCTGGTTTTTGTTGTGTTATGTTTTCATTTTTAAGTGTGCCTCAGAACCTTGCTACTCTAAGTGTGATCCTTGGAACAGAAATATCAGTATCATCTGGAAGCATGTAGAACAATAGAATCTCAGGCCCTACCCCAGACCTGCTAAATGAGAATCTGTATTTTAATATAATAACCAAGTGATTCATGTGCCCTAAGAAGTGAAATTGACTATGACAACTGAAGTTATTAGATTTTCATATACTCAAAGACTTCCTAAGAGAGATTATTTATAGCACACGATCTCCCTGTGCTAAGCCAGGGGTTTTTACTCTATGGGAAAACAGGTGAATCCTTTGCCTTAAAACTTGAGCTTAATTATAAGCATTCTCATGATCCCATGATCTCAAATGAAGGGGACCTGGTTTTCATAACTGAGGGAAATATGACAACTTTCCCATATTTTGAATGCGTTCACTGAACTTTGGCCCTGTTCCAACTACTCTTCCTGCTTCAGGTCATGTCAGGGTCGTTTGAAGGAAATTTCCATGTCTAGATTTAGACAATAATCACTATAGTATGTGTTCACAATGATGTACTCATACCATTTTCATGCACACCTGCTTCTGATGGGCATGCTTTTCCTTTCAACAGCCAGCACCTATGTATCCTTGTTGACCAACAGCCCTCCAGCTGTCAGAACATGCTTTGCCTTTGGTCCTGGAAAGCCAGAAGTGCCTGAGAATTTACATCCTTCATCCATGGCCTTCTAACTTATGCCACTGGTTGGACATCTCTGAAGTGAACCTATACTGCTTCCAGAACCTTCCCTGTGGTACATTACTTGATAATATTTACTTGCTTGACCTTGTTTTCTTCCTTGCCCTGCCTCCTTGGTGGTTTTTCCTAGAAATAGTTTCCATTAAATCATTTTCACACAAAGCCTTATCTCAAGCTCTGCTTCTGAGCCTAAGACAGTCACTTCCTTGGCCAACCTATTGTATGATATAGTTTGTAATTTGAGATGGAATTTATTACTTCTATATATTTAGTGAATACCCATTCTGTACCAGACTCTAAGTTAGTGGTGGAAATATGGTAGTGATCAGAAGGGATATGGTTCCAGCCCTCAGAGAGTTTACATCTGAGCATAGAAATAGACTTGAAGCCTGAAGGTTATAATCAACCACATGTTGTTAATAATAAGATAAAGATAAATCCACCCCACAGAAGAAGATCAGCTTTTCCTATTAGGACTTGAGAGAAATGGCTTCCCAGAGGCCTCAAACAGGAGACACCCAATTTTAACTGTATACATAAAACTTAAAAATTATATCCATACTTTTAGTCATTAATTCAACAAAAGTTTCTTGAGTACCTACCTTCAGCACTATGGAAATAAAATGAATAAGACATAATTCCTTGCATCAAGGAAATAATTCACTAAGAAAGAAAAGTCAGCTCCATAAAGAAATCAGTGTAAAACAGTGTGGTAAGTGCAGCTGTCACAAATTTTCCAGTGTGTTTTAGGAACACAGAAAAATGGTTACTCCTGTGAGGGTGTCAGAGAGAGGTAGTCATGCTTGGGCAAATCTGTAAAAGTAGGAGTTTGCCAGGCAAAGGCAATGCAGACAGAAAGGCCAAAGGAAAGGCCAGGTGAAGTAAACTGTCAGGAGATCCAAGCATAAAGTACAAGGTAAGGAGTGAGAAGAAATGAAAGTAGAGATGTAGACAAAGGGAGATAACACAGGGCCTTGAGTAACATGTTAAAATACTTGGAAACCATTGGAAGCAATATGTTAAAGGATTAATTTTACGCACAGGAGGAACAATAGATACAGATTTTCATTTGAAACCAATCAACCATCTTACATGACTGAATTTAAGTGAGACCAGTGCTGTGGTTTGTAATAATCTAGATTTGAGATCATGTGGCCCTGCTTCAGAGATGAGGAAGAAGGGATGGATCTGAGAAATATTTAGAAAGAAATGATTACATCTGAAAAAGCATTGTGGTTTACCTCAAAATATATGATATAGAGAAAGAATTATCTTTCACAGTGGGCCACAGACATTGGCCCTGAGTGCACCTGAACACTCATCTTGAATGGTACAAGACCTAGACAAAATGCTCTCAAGACTTGAGAGGTCTGTAAGACTAGTTCTGGCAGATGAACCTAGAAGCACAACCCAAGGCAGGTCCCAGAGACATCTGGGACCAGATTTGTGAGGAGGCTCCCACTTCCTGATGAAAGAAAAGAGACCTGGAAGAAGTCACTCCAAACAAGAAATAAGGTTAAGGCAGCTGAACTAATATAAGTGAACAAGTGTCAAGAAGAAAATAATATGTTAAAATAAAAGATTATTTTCCCCAAAATTACTGCTAACTCATTTGCACTTTGAATGACCTTATTTAAAATGAAGATTTTTAAAGCTGCCAGATTGCCCTGCAACTAAAAGGCATCATGAAGAGATATTCTTTTCTATCCCTCTGTCCTTGGCAGGTGGGTACTGAGCAATATTCAGGAGATTTGCAAATTGATTTTCCCCCACCTATTAGTCATCAGTGCTAATACTTTCCCAGCTCATCTTAATATCATACTAAATTTGACAGAACCAAAGGAGTTAGAGTAGTGATTCTCAACCTTCACTGCACAGTTGAATCACCTGATAACTACAAAAAATTGCTAATGCCTGTAGCCCAACCCCAGAGATTTGGATTGAGTCAATCTGGCTTTGAATGTCAATAATTTTTCAACCTCCTGGGTGATACTGCTGTGCAACTAGGGTTGAGCATCACCAGGTGAGGCACTGGCCCCAAAATGGCCCTGGACTAGAAAAGAGAAGTTAATACTCTCTTTTCCATTCCCCAACAGTCCTGTAGAGTCTAAGTGGAGGGTGGTACCTGCTGCATAGGCAAGTAGCAAGAAGACTGGAAATATCTCTAATCACTTCAGTTTATCCAGATGACCTTCTTCTCAGCTCCTTGGGTTCCTTAGGTATAAATTAAAGAGACAGACAGCATGTGTAATTTTATCCAACAAGGAAGCGGTCTGCCAGTGAAATGGACACATTTCCAAATACCAGAAGGGACATTAAAAGCCTAATAAAGTGTGCTGCTTTATCTGGAAGAAATTACCTCACTGAATTTTAGAAGGAAAAAAATTATTGAAGATAAAATGGAATGATAACATGCAGAAATATAAAGTACTAAAACTAAACAAGGAGCTATGTGAACACATTGTGGCAGAGTGAGAAGGTTGGAGCTAAATATAGTGTTGATATCAGCGAGGAGGATGGCGAAATTGAGGGATGGTACATATGATCGCATGATATTAATGAAAATGTTCTTCAAATTATTGAATATTCACATGTCAGCGAGAATAGTTTGCCATGGAAGATAAAAGAGACTGAGAATTCTAAGTCTAGAGTCACTCCTAGCCAAAGCCAAATCAAAGCAAAAGGGTTATATTTTATGGAGTGCTATGTGTGTGTTATACTGGGTTAAACATTTTATTCCTGCAATAGAACAAGGAGGTAGATATTACTAATCCAGTTTTGTAGATAAGTAAACTGAGAGCCCATGAACTTAAATAAAAAGACCAAAACCTGTAACTTTTTGATAGTGAGACACACTACAGCATGGTGGCTAAAAGCACGGACTTGGGAGCTCAGATGCCCAAGTTGATAGTGCAATTTCCCAGCTATTTACTTATTCTTTCCCTATCCCAATTTACTCATCTGCAAAATGAAGATGATAATAGTTTCTCCCTCATAGAGATTTGTGAAAATTAAATTAGTTAATGCATGTTAAGCACTTGAAGGTATGACTGCTAAGGCTTAGAAAGGTAAGCAGCAAATTATAAGTGTTAGCTATACTTATCCTGCACACAACAGGAAAATGAATGTATTTCAAGAAGAGAAGCATACCTATAAGATATAAACAAGAGAAGAAACTAAAAGCAACCCAGAAACTTCAATGAAATGTTAGAAAATTAAAATAAGATAGAACTAGACCAATGGAGAAAACTGAGCAGGGGTAACCATAACCCAGAACACCAGTGGTAGCTCTCCATAAGGGAGAGTCAGAGGAACTCAAGTCCAGAGGGGCACTCACAAAGAGCAGTCGTGGGCCTGAAAGCAAGAACAAGGCTGGCCACTAATGATGCTGCATTTGGAACGGCCAGACCAGGTTGGATGCCCCCACCCAGAATGCGGACAACACAGGGAAGCGACATCAGAACATTCTGACACCCAGCCAACACTGAGAACTGAATTCTAAAGAAAGAGACCCCCCCATCTGTCCTGGGCTCCTGGTTTGGGTATAGAAGCCTAAGAGAAAAGCAAAATTGAATATGAGGAAAATCCAGATTCTCAAAACAGACATGGAGACAAAAAAGCTAGCCAAAGCATTGCCTCCCTGCAGGGAAGTAAATAAATCCCTCCACTGCCCAAGCAAATCCTCCTTCATTTGGCAAATGGGAGTGTTCCCCACAGATCAGCCACCTGACCAAGGCCCACAAGTTACATGTGAAAACTGGATGCCAGGAATGATTTTCAAATAAAACATTATTTACTCCAAACTGATACCAGAAGTTACAGAAAGTCTAAGTAGGAAAAATGAGAAAGTTGTCAACAAAGCACTAGGCTTAGATGACTTTACAGAGGAATAACAGGTCTAAACAACAGATAACCCAAATGCTATTTAAACACCTTACTGCATAGAAAAGTGATGAAATTTCCCATATTGTTTTTATAAGCTAAGCCAGCATTGATACCAAAGCCCAACAAAGATTGCACGAAAAAGAAAACTAGAGACTAACATCACATATAATTTAGTAATGAAAAATTCTAAATAAAATATTAGTATACGAAATTCGATCCAACAATTCTCCATCACTAATGAGGGTTTTATAATTGTAATATGGAAAAATCTATTTTAAAAATTCACTATGTCAACTCATGTAATACTTCCTATGTGCTAGTTATTGCTCTAAGTTATATATATATAACTTAATCCTCAGTGATACTCTGTGAGATAGGCACTACCATTATAATAATTTACAGACAAGAAAACAGGCAGAAGGAGTTTAATGACTTCCTTAAGGTGACAGAACTAGAGAGTAACAGAGCTGGGATCTGAACATAACAAAGCAGCTCAGAGCCTATGCACTTCTCCAAGATGTTGTACTGCCTCTTATTAAAGAGAATAAGGAAAAATGTCATATTATCATCTCTATAGATGCTGAAAAGACATTTGATGAAAATCATCCTCCATCATGAATTATTATTTGGCTACTTTTTATTGTGGCAAAGTATATGCAATGTAAAATTTACCATTTTCACCATTTTAAGTGTACAATTCAGTGGCACAAGCATATCCACATGTTGTGCAGCCATTACCATCATCTAGCTCCAGAATTTTCATTATGAAGTTTTAAAAGTCACAATCAAATATATGCATCTCACACATATTGGAGAACACTAGAAACATTGTCATTAAAGTCTCAAACATTGCTTCAATTATTTACCATTGCTCTTGTAGTGCTGGAGAAACAAAAATAGACAAAAATTAAAGGTATAAAAATAACAAAATGGTTAATATTATCATTATTTGAGCTGGTTTCAGGATATACTCTGAAATGTAAAAGAACCAATTGAGCACTCATAAATATAAGAAAGGGATTGGCAGTAGTGGGAAATTGTCAGGGGAAAGGAGGAGGATTGGCAGTTGAGGGAAACTGCCAGGGGAGGGTACCTGCATAAAGCATTTGTATACCTAACCCTGAATTGTACCCCACATCTTTACAATAAAAAAGTAAATAAACACTCATAAACAATAATAGAATGCAATAATGTGACTGGGTATAGAATTAATGTACACAAATAACCATCACATTTACAAACCATAACCAATTAGAAAAAAATGGAAGAAAATACCTCAGTTTACAGTAGCCATACACACACTCAAAATATTTGGAAATAAGTATAACAAGAGATGTAATCAAAAATTTTCAAATGTCAGTTTAAAGTGCAAAAGAAAGTGTGAAAACCGGAAAGATCAGCCATATTTTATTAGTAGGGTTGTTATCATAAAAGTATAAATTCTCCCAAAGTAATGTGATCTCATTAAGAATAATAACAAAAGCTTTGTTTGCAACTTTAGAATCACAAGCATATTCTAGAATTCATTTTGGAAAAAAAAAAAAGCAAGAAACTCAAAAAATAAACACAAATAAGAAAAAGCTAGCACTACCAGACATTAAAAATATGTTATAGATTAAAACAACTTAAATGATCAATGAAGCACAGTAAAAGTAGACCAACTACATATCAAAATTTCTTTTAAATAAAGATGATAGCTTATATCCATGGAGAAGAGATGGATTGTTCTGAATTTTAGTTAGACAATAGGATAGCCATCTAAACAATAAAATAAAAATTGATCCACACATTGCATCTTATGCCAAGATAATCTCCAACTGGAAAAATATTTTCATTTTAAAATTAAATAAAACTGAAAATAGCTGGGATAATACTTTCATAATCTTAGAGGGAGGATGAACTTTCTAAATATAAAAAACCTATAAGCCATAAAATATTCAAAAAACTCTATAACCTAAGTTTTTATTTAAAGTATGCTTAGCAAAAATCACCACAAGGAAAGTCAAAAGACAAACAAATATCAATTTGGAAAACTATCTTCAGTTCACATATGTAAAAAGTTTCTACAAAACAAGGGGAAAAGCATCCACAAAACAATAAAAAATAGAAAAGAAAATGAACATATATTTCACGGAAAAGGAAATACAAATGGTTCTTAAACACATTTTAAAGACTCGTCCTCACTCACAACGAAAGAAAAGTAGAGCAAAACTATGCTAACATATAATAGTTCTCCTAACAGACTGGGTATACTGAGAAGTGTGATAATATGCTCTACTGAATTGATGAGAAGAAATGCTCTCTCATAATGTTGCTGCTGAGTGTATGAATTGGTAAGCCTTCATGGAGGTAACCTGGCAATACTTACCAGAATTACAAATTTGCATGCCTGCTAAACCAACAGCATGACTTTAGGGAATTTATCCTACAGACATTTGTATGTGCTTATTCACTGTGGCATTGTTTGTGATTATAAAATATTGGAAACACTCAAAACATTCAAAGAGGCATGGATTAAATAATGTGGACGTCTTTTAGGTAATGATCTAGAAAGAATGTCAGAATATAATGTTAAATAGGAAAGAAGCATGCTACCATTTGTAAAACAAAAATTTAAAGGGGGGGTATGGAAGATATATTTGCTACTACATGTGTGTTCAATAGTATATTTATAAAATAACTCTGGATGGATACATATGAGAGAGGTAGCAGTTACCTCTGGAAGAGAAGTGGGGTGGCAGAAATAGTGGTGAGAGAGGTAAATTATCATAATTTCAGAACTCCAAGGATAAAAAAGAAATTAAAATAACTTTGAGAAACAGTGGAATGATGTTTCTAAAATTCTGAGGGAAAGTGATTAGGAACCTATAATTTATGCTTAGCCATACTACAAGTGTAAGAATAAGATACATTTTCAGACATGCAAAAATGTAGATAATTTGCATACATCTGTATAAAAAATTCCTTACAAAAGTTATTCTAGCCAAAAAAAGGGGATATTATACATAAAAGCTTAAGATAGAAAAAGCAATGGCATTTGACAATGATCTGAAAGAAGCACTGGAATTCAGTGCTTATGAAATTCTCTCTCAAGATTTGTAGCTTGGACTTTTCTATAGGAGGAAACCCCTGTAGTGAATAACATTTACACGAACCTAATATTGCAAGTGTTATTTGCTATTTTATTTGTTTTAATACTTTAGAATTAATATAAAGGCAAAGCCAAAGACAATTGTAGGGTAAAATCAGACACATATCAATTATGTGAAACTGAAAAGGAAATACAAATGGTTCTTAAACACATTTTAAAGACTCATCCTCACTCACAACAAAAGAAAAGTAGAGCAAAACTATGCTAATATATAATAGTTCTTCTAACAGACTGGTGATACTGAGAAGTGTGATAACATGCTCTATTGAAATACAGCAAGATCAAGTGATATCAGGCAAGGTAAGTGAGCCAAATTCCTCATCTTTCAAAGTGGGACAGTAACAGATTACAGATAAGGCTAATAAGTCAAGGAGCATAATTATATGCTCATTATCTAAAATACTAGTAAACACCAGAAAAAACATTTTTTAAAAAGGAATCCACTTGAAGTATTTACCTCTGGAAAGAGGGGCTGGGAATTGGAGAAGGGGAAAGGAAATTCTTATTTTTCATTTTAAGACCTTTAATGCAGTTTAATTTTTTACCATGTGCAGTTAATTTTTAAACTAGCATACAAAAGATAAAAAGGTGTCAAGGGGAGGATTAACTTGCTCAAGATCACCATACATCTATTAAGTGGTGGAGCTGCATTCCAACCTAGATTCATTAAAGTGCAGAGTCTGGTCCTCAAACTGAAGCAGGCATTAGAATCCCGTATTAGTTTACTAAAACACAGATTGTTGGGCCCCACTACCAGAGTTTCTAATTCTGTAGACTCAAGTTCATGGGGCCTAAGAGCCTGTATTTCTATCAGTTATCAAGCGATGGTGATACTGGTCCAGGAAACACACTTTGAGAACCACATACTACACTGTAATCCCCATTTTTAAAGTTAACTATTTGTAAAAATAATTATTTTTAATCTAGCATCAGTTTTGACCATAGTGGCTTGGCAATTATCTTTTTTGGCTAGAAGGAGAATGTGGATTTGGTTTCTCCATTTCTGCCTCCACAGACATCAGAAGATAGAAGGTCTTGTGAACTAACCTATTATTTAAGTGATTCCCCACTTGTTCAACTGCTTTCCATTTCTGCATTGCCACTTATGAGGCCTATGTAACAGCCAGGCCCAGGAGTGAGACCTTACCCAATAGACCTGGTAAAAGAAAAGAAAGAAATTATCTCAGGATTAACATGTATTCACACAAATTTAATTGCTGGCAAGGAGTGGTTTCCATGTCACTATGGAAATCTCTGAGCAATCTGAACAGCACACCAAATGGTTTAGAGGAAGCCTCCACCTAAGTGGTTGAGTTGACAACTTAATTTAAATAACGTAAAACCTCAGTGTTATCATCTCAGCCCTGCACAAAGCAGACAATAGAAAACATCACAATCTTACAAAAATGATATCCGTCTTAGCCCTTACCCCTTCTCTTATGTCCCCACGTTTCCCTGTAAATAAAGAGCCATTTGGTCACTGATTTTTTGTTAGGTATCTCATCACCTTCTTGTGAAAAATGCCACCCTTCATAACAGCTTACATCAGAAAAGCAAATGCCAGCAGGGCTCGGTGGCTCAGCCTGTAATCCTGTGCCTTGGGAGGCTGAGGTGAGTGGATTGCCTGAGACCACGGGTTCAAGACCCACCTGGGCAAATTGGTGAGACCTCATCTCTACAATAAATAAAAAAATTAGCTGGGTGTGGTAGCACGCACCCGTAGTTCCAGCTACTTGGAAGGCTGAGGCGGAAGGATTTCCAGAACCCAGCAGGTCGAGCAGCCACTGCCCTCCAGTCTGGGCGACAGAGTGAGACTCCAACTCAAAAAAAAAAGAAAAAGAAAAGAAAAGAAAATGCCTTCATCTGCAGTAAAACATGCTGTGAATTACTGAATTTAGAGGCCTAGCATCTAAAAGATAGGGTATGTAAAATGTTGGCAGTTTAGTAAAGATTAGTTAAGCATGTTTATTCTGATTAGCACCAAGGGTTTCACAAAGATTCAGACATGGAATGCCAATAAATCAATTACTCTATAGGAGCAAACCACTTTAGAAGTTGCATTAACTTCCTTGAACTACTAGGCTACCAATTAGTAACAGATTGACTCTTTGTGCTTATTGGTGACCCACAGAAGATAATGCCACCCCTGAGGTGTTTAATACATCCTAGGATAAGATCCAACAAATCATCATGATTGTTATTTATGAGATTTATAAAATTGCCCCTTTCCTAGCTCTGTACATCAAGGAGCCAGTATAAAATGAAAGTGTTTGAAAATAAATAAATTGGAATTACAAAAAGTAATTGGTGGATTTTTTGGTAGTTTATTAGTTTAGATGATGCTAACTGCTGGTAGCAAGAATAAGTAAAATTACCTTCATTCTATAAAAGTCATTTTTCAAAAACATGCATTTTCGGAGAGCTGCCCCTAATCAAGTGATTGTCTTCTGCAATGGTTAATTTTATGTATCAACTTGACTAGGCCACAGTACCCAGATGTTTGGTCCTAGTCTAAATGTTGCTGTAGAGGTATTTTGTAGATGAGATGACGTTCTGTGGAAGTACATTTATGAGAGAAACATGCACGTACATTTATACACACACACTCACATAGCCTGTTGGTTCTGTTTCTCTGGTGCACACTAATATAATACATCCTCCACAACGTGATTCAAGCACCAAGAGCCCTTCTATCCTGTGGTTCCGCCATGTTCAGTACGTGACTCTCAAGGTTTCTATGACTGTCTCCACTATGCTTAATGGAGAAAGTGCATGGAGGAGTGTGTATTAAAAAAGGGTCATAAGCTATTCTTCTCACATTCTATTCCTAGAAGTTAGTCATATGCAGAAGTTAATCCTACCTGCCAAGAAGGCTGGGAAGTACACTCTAGCTGTATGCCTGGGAAGAAAAAGAGAACAAGGATTTTGGTGAGTAGCTAGCAGTGCCTTGCTTGCTACCATTTTTCAAACGAATTTTATCATCTCAACAGTCAAATTCCATTACCAAATAAATGTTGTCTCAAGACACGCAAATCTAATGCTACTTTAGACAACAGGTTTTCACCCTCAGAAGTAGATCAGTCCCCAGAAGCATAGTAAGGAAACATTTTCTGTAGATCATTCATCACCTTACCAGGTGTTACTGATATTTTTTATTCATTCAGCTGAGAAGAAAAAGATAAGAATGCCCCCACCCTAGTCTTCTCCAAGTCACAGAACTCTCTTTTTCCTCACCATTGTATTCACCGTTTCATCCTTGCATTTGAAATATGAGCATGTAGAAATAATTCCATCAGTATTTTTTTGAAAAAAAATGAATGAATGACAAGATTCCTTAATTTATATAATCTTATATCTAGAATCTGGTAAAAATTCTAGAAATTAGCCGGGCTCGGTGGCTCAGCCTGTAATCCCGCGCCTTTGGGAGGCTGAAGTGAGTGGATTGCCTGAGCCCGCGGGTTCGAGACCCACCTGGGCAGCGAGACCTCATCTCTACAATAGATCAAAAAATCAGCCGGGCGTGGTAGCGCATGCCTGTAATTCCGGCTACTCGGAAGGCTGAGGCGGAAGGATCGCTGGAGCCCAGCAGGTCGAGGCTGCGGTGGCCGGAAGCGGCCACTGCACTCCAGTCTGGGCGACAGAGTGAGACTCCAACTCAAAAAAAAAAATTCTAGAAATTCTCTACAAATTTTTTTCACTTTACAAATAAGGAAACTGTATTCTTAAAATGTATTTTGTTCAAGGTCACATGACTAGTTATCAACAGAGTTCAGAAAAATATTAAAACATTCCAATTTCCAGCCCAGTGGATATAGCTTAGTGGTTCTAGGCAGAAATTTGCCAACAAATACATCAATTTATATCATCATATAATTATTAAATAATTACATGTTATATAATCATATAATTATTAAATGGTTCACATAAATAATTGTATTGCATGAGGATATATTTTAAAATACTAATTTATTTCTCTCTACCCCCCAAAAAATCATTGCCCCCAAAGTTCTTTATCTCCTGGCACCACAACTTCATCTGTGTTCTTGGTGATACTGTCTTACTTTTTGCCACTGTTTTTTGCTCCTACCTCACCCAGACCCCACTTTATCTTCCTCCTGCTATCCTTCTCTGTAGGTCTGCACATGACTTCCGATATGTGTATCTACTCTTGGCAGAGTTAGGAGGACAGGAGAGAGGGTTGGTGAAAAGGGGCTGGTGATGTCTGCTTAAATGTTCATCACCAAGTGGAAGTTAACCTGGCCATATTCTCACCTTCAGACAGTGTATCTCAACCATATTCTTGGCTTTACTACATTCCCACTAAACTATTTTTCTTAACCATTGAGTAAGAAACAAACAAAAAGAATCTCTGTATATGATAAGGACATAAACAATCAGGGTGTTGGGAGTTTGTGTTGTCTGTGCTTGTATTGTCAAAGAGTAATGATAAGAAAGACAGCTAGCATGTTTTGAGAACTTACCATCAACCAGGCATTGATTCACTGCACTGACACATGACACACTCCCTTGGAATTAACCAACACTGTGTATCTGCCGCTTGGGGATAAAGTGACAGTTTCTAAGGCAGAAGTCAGATTTGGACTACAACAGGTTTGAACTCAAGACCTTGACCCATTTGGAATCATAAATATTTCCTTGTTGTCTTAGTCCATTTTTGTTGCTATAGCAGAATATCTGAGGCTGGATAATCTACAAAAAAAGGAGGTTTATTTAACTCAGGGTTCTACAGGCTAGGAAGTTCGAGAAGCATGCCATCTTCTCAGGTTCTAGTGAGAACCTCATGCTGTTTTCACTCATGGCAAAAAACAAAAGGGAAGCATATGCAAAAAAAATCACATAATGAGGGAAGAAGCAAGAGAGAGAAACTGAGGAAACCAGACTCTTTTTAACAACCTGCTCTCATGGGGACTAATTCAGTCCCACAAGAGCAAGAACTAATCTTCCTTGTGGGAGGGCATTAATCTATTCATGAGAGACCTGCTCCCTTGATCACCCACTAGGCCCACCTCCCTCCCACATTGGAGATCAAATTTCAACATGAATTTTGGTAGCAACAAACCATATCTAAACCATAGCATCTGTGGACATCCCAGGGGTTCTCAAATTGTTTGCCAAGGTACCCCAGGATGCCACAGCAAATTTACAGAGATACCATAAAATATTTTACATTTTCTTGGGAAACACTGGCATCTGTCAGACACCATGAGAACTTCTAGCTTGAAATAGTTAAGTTTCATCATGAGATTGCTACATTCTTTTTGATGACATGTTTTGTAAAGGTGGGTTTTCAGAGGTTGCTGTGATAAAAACCAAGTACCGCAAGAAAATCACCATGAAATAAAAAATGAGAATGCTGGTATCCAAACTGATTTCAAAGACTGAGAAACTATTTAGTGTCCTACAAGAACTAAGTTATTAGAATATAAACACTTAAGTTACTTGGACTGAACTTCTTAATAAATGTAACCACTAGCTATTTGTTTTGGCTTATGGGGGGGGGAAATAACAGAGAAGCTAAGGTCTTGTGAACTGAGACAGTTAGGGAACTTTTGTGGACATCATTTTTTCTGAAGAGAGACAACAAAGTATGTGAACTAATTGATTTACCACAGAAGCAGCAGCCCTGTGGACTCAACATATGGGTGCTATAAGTATATAGACCAGTAACATTTGCAAGCATTTCCCTGTTAGTTGACACAAATTCTGTCAGCCCTTTATGGAGAAATAGGACCAGAAGAAGACTAGCCCTAAAGCAGGGGCCTGTTAGGCCCATTGATGCTTTCCTAACATCCACTTACAACATGTATCAGAAGGATTTACAAAGACTGTCTAAGCTGATTTCTACTGGCTACAAATAAATGCAAATAATGAAAGTAATGAGTCTCCTAGATGCCTCAAGGATCACATCTCTGATCAAAACTGCCCCAATGCCTTTATATCACCTTTCCAACAGTATTCAAGCAGAGGTATGCTCAGTTTGTTAATTGGCCTTCATTCCCTTTTTGCAGAATGTTTTCCTGCCAGAGTCATGCTCAATGCCGAAGAGCATTGGAGCTCACACTTTTAGATTCTTTCAGCTTCCATAGTTGCATTCCTCCTCCTGCTGGAGAGACAGACTTGTTGAGACAAGGGCAGCAGCATGGTTTCTGTTTCAAGGAATTATGGGAATGAATTCTGGATATGGCACTTTTCTGGGATTTCAAACAACCAAATTTAAAATTATTATATTAAATGATGGCCTAATGCAGTGAATATCCAAACAAGTTTTAAAGGGGTAAAGTCCTAGTGACAAACATCATTAACTTTGTCTAAAGATGAAAAAAAAGAAAACAGAAAATATCTAAAGAGATAAGATATCAAAATAAGAGTTCATTTCAAGTTTTCCATCCAGTAAGTAGAACAAATGATTGACTCCTTTGGCAAAGGGCAGTCAGAGAGTTTACTAACTTATAAAACCAGTGAATGTTAGAGATGAAAGGGGTCTTAGAGTTTCTGTTGTGCATCTTTTTTACAGATCAGAAAACTGAGACTGGAGGAATTAGTAAGGAAGCATGCAATATGAATAAAGCATAAGCTTTAGCATCAGAGAACTGTGAGCGCTAATCCCAGGTCATTGCTGACCACGTGGGAAATGCTCTAGGGCTTTCTCCACTCCCTTATTTGTGGTTCCTCCTCTGCTAGGGTTGCTAATACCTCCATCACAGAGTGGTTGAAGGTTTCGTATATGGTGGCACAGTGCCTGGCACACAGTCAAAACTAGACAAATGCTTATCACTTTTCTCCCATCCTTCTGTTTTCTTGTCCAAAGGAAATTAGAGACAGAACAGAGAATGAACCATGGGGCTTCCATCCTCTAGTCTAATGCTCCCTCTATGCCCTGGATACACCTAGAGTCTCTGCCACTCTTGGCAGTCATTTAGAATAAAATATCATTGACCAATAATATCATAAGGCTGTCTTTCTGTCAAGATGCTGGTCATAAAATCCTAAGAGGATCAGATCCTATGGTTTCTTCTCTCAGATGTGAGGACAGATGTGTGCCGTTCATGTCTCATTCCCTACCCTGGTCTCCCTCTTGTCTCAAGGACAACATTTTCAGGTGACCAATTATAGGACCATAGAAGGAAGAAAATTACCTGGGCTCCTGAGAACATTCCCAGGTGACCAATTGTGGGACCATAGAAGAGAAGAAAATTACTTGGGCTTCTGAGCTACTGAACTTTGTTCCCTTATGCCTATGCTAACTGTTTAACTTGATTTCCTCAAACATGATGCTTTTCAGATGCTGAAGAGAAAACACAGTCTATAGTGAACTGGGAAATAGTGATGTTATAGTAATGATTTGTTTCTTCCATTCTGGCATACCTCCAAACAGACCAGAATTGATCTGTTTGTTTGTTTTCAGGGAAATTAATTTTTGTAAGTGCATCAGACCAGAGCAGGAATGCTTCCTTTGTATTAATACAGAAGTATTACTTCTTTTTTTTTTTTTGAGTTGGAATCTCGCTCTGTTGCCCAGACTGGAGTGCAGTGGCCGCTCCTGGCCACCGCAGCCTTGACCTGCTGGGCGCCAGCGATCCTGCCACCTCAGCCTTCCAAGTAGCTGGAACTACAGGTGCGCGCTACCACGCCCGGTTCATTTTTTTGATTTATTGTAGAGATGAGGTCTCGCCAAGTTACCCAGGCAGGTCTCGAACCCATGGGCTCAGGCAATTCACTCACCTCAGCCTCCCAAAGGTGCGGGATTACAGGCTGAGCCACCGAGCCCGGCTCAGAAGTATTACTTCTAAGGATAAAAAAAAAGAAAGAAGAAAGGAGGGAGGGAGAAGGGGAAGAAGAGAATTGAGACTGGAGGAGTAAGTGAGGGAGCATGGTGGTATGAATTTTAAAAAACGCTAGGAGGAAGAAAAAAATGAAAATGTTGTTGGAAGGGAGGGAAAAAGAAAAGAGAATAGAAAGAGTACAGCAAAATATTTCCCAGTTCAGGAGAGAGAAGCAGAAAGGTATTCAAAGCAGGCTTCCCCTTCCACCCTACCTCTCACCTCCATTTCTTTCCTTGCCTTCGTACTCCATGCCCTTGCCAACATTATTTGCTCCACTTGGAAAACTCTCTTAAGTCCTTTGCTTATTCAACACTTGCCCACACTTCAGGGCACAACCTGAATCCCAGCTCCCATGCAAAATCATTCCTAATCTCTCTACACAAGAGAGAGCTGTCTGTTCCTTCTCTTAAATCCAATTGGGACACTCACTGAGCTAGCCATTTACTGCCATCTGCTCCAAACTTTTATTCTTTTTTAATTACAAAAGAAATAATTGATCAAGATAAATAATAATTTACTTAATTATTTAACATTGAATACACATTTATTAATTCACAAATTGTTTAATAAGTAAATCGGAAAACAATACAGACATATATAGCATAAACAGTGCAGGTCCCTGGTCCAGCTCTAACTACCTGGGAAAAACTAGGCTTGTAGCTCTCTACCACACAACTCCCTTCTTCTGCTGGTACCTCAAATATTGATATTCCCCGGGATTCCTAGAGATCATAGTGGTCCACGGCTCTCTTTTCTTTTAGCTATTGCTAGAGCAATCTTTAGAAATCACTAATCTGATTATATACCTTCTTGACTTAAAACCTTTCAATCTTTCACTAGGATGAATTCCAACCCCCTTGGCATAGAGTCCAAGTGTATTTATTATCCAATTCCCACTTATCTCTTCAGCCTCATCTCTCATCACTCAACTCCCCACACCCAGCAACTTTATGCTCTAGTTGGCACAGAATTACTTACAGTTCTTCAAATGTGCCTCATTCTCTCATTTCACGTACTGCTCATTCTGACCTGAGCATCCTTCCCCTACTTTGTTACCTAGTTTCGATGTCACCTTGCTTGGAGGACTTTCCAATCCTTTCCCCATTAGTGTCAGATGCTGCACACACTGTCTATATCTGTCATACACTTATTTCATTGCATGGCAGTTATAAGTCTATGTACTTATCTCTCACAACAGACTGGATTCTTTAGAGGAAGGGATAATATTTTATTACTCTATCTCCATTACCTAGCAAAGTACCTAGTTTAATCAGGATAAGATAAGCTGTGCTGCAGCAAAATATAAACCTCCAAATCTCAGTGGCTTAACTAAGCAAAGGTTTATTTCTCACTCCCACAGAGCCTAGTGCAGATCAAAAGACTTTTCAGGATAGTTCTTCCATGCAGTGACTCAGAAATCAAGGCTTCTTCCATCTTGTGACATTTCAACATGTAGCCCCTATGAACCCTAAGATGCCACTGTACTCTAGCCTGGGTGACAGAGTGAAACTCCAACTTAAAAAAAAAAAAATAGAACAGTAGAAAGTAATAACGTGACTCATTTATCAGACAATGATAAAATTCTTGTTGGCACACTATTCTGAAAGAAAAGGAGCTTGTGTTTGAGTTACTTGAAAATAATTTTTAAAAATACAAATCTTTCAACATCTCAACATTTCGCTAACCACTAGTTTTCAGCTTCAGTTTGTCTTCTTGGTTTCCATCTGAAACTGTTGGGGGGGAGTAAATAAATTTCACTCATCCCAAAGCATACATCTAAACTGCAGAACTTCTGAGGCTTTTTAGTAAGTACAATCTATAATACTTCACCATCATCGGCAACCACTGCTGCGGCCAGAGTTTTTAAACACTGTGGAGACATCTCTGCATCAGTGATTGCTTCAAAGCCATTGTGAAGACTGTCGCTCCCTAGACATACTCCTGTCAATCACTCTTTATAGCACAGCCAATCATTCTAAACAATCCAGAGCAAAGCCAACCCTAAAGCAGAGGAACAGAAAAATATTTACAAGAACCCATAAAACCAGCAGGCAAAACAACAAAACATGCTATTTCCAGTTCTTCTATTAATCCCTTCCCTTCTGGTCTCCATCCATCTCTCCAGTTTCCATTATTCTTCCAGGTGAATGTCTAGGATCATTTAAAATTTCCCTCTGTGGCATTTACCTCCAAATGAAGGACTTCCAAAAAGTCAGGGTTCAGTAGTGGCATTACTGGGGGCTTGGGCCAATACACTGTGTTCTCTCTATGATGCTTTACAAGTAGCATCTACTTGTAAGTCAGCTCTATTCACAACACAAGGCTCTCTCCATGTGACTCACATCTCATGGCCTCAGAGGGATAATACACTTCTTGTGTCTAAATAGTATTTTTCACCTGAGATTTAACACAAAAAGAGAGAATGAACAACTTAGATTTTCCAGTGTCTGATGTGCAATTTCTTCTCTTTTCTCCTGCTTTTTGTTTTATTCTTCAACAAGCATTTATTAAATCATATACCATGGCAAGCATGTATAATATGCAAGGGAATAAAACATACTATAACCCCTAAAGCATCCCACTGTCTAAGCCAGTAATTTTAAACTGCAGGTCATGACCCATAATGGATCATAAAATCAATGTAGTGAGTCATACAAGTGTTTGTTTTAATTTTTTATTTTTCTGAGTCAGAGTCTTACTCTGTCATCCAAGTTGGAGTGTAGTGGCATGATCACAGCTTACCACAGCCTCAACCGCCTGAACTGAGGTGATCCTTCCACTTCAGCCTCTCAACTAGCTGGGACT
>NW_007246142.1:0-13294 GCF_000164805.1 Carlito syrichta | reverse complement strand
GAAATTTCTCAAAAACCTAAAAAATAGAATTACCATTTGATTCAGCATTCACACTACCAGTTATCTACACACACACACAAAATAAATTAATATATGCCTGCACTTGTAGGTTTATTGCAGCACTATAACAAAAGCAAGATATGAAATCAACCTGCATATCCATCAATGGATGAATGCATGAAGAAAATGTGATATATATATATATATCCACACACAATGGATAGTATTCAGCCATAAAAAAGAAGAAAATTATGACATTTGTAGAAACATGGATGAAACTGCAACTCTTTGTCTTAGGTGAAATAACTAGGCACAGAAAAAGAAATATCATATATTCTCACTTACGTGAGAGCTAAACAATTTGAACACATGGAGCTAGGGAATGCAAGGGTAGACAACAGAGACTGGGAAGAGTGAGGGAGGAAAAGAGAGGATGAAACAAACTAAGTTGATGGGTACGAACATATAGTAAGAGAGAAGAAGCGGATTCGATATTTAATAGCAGAGTAGAGTGACTACTTAACAGAAATGTATTGCACTCAGGTGATGGACAGGCTAAATATTCTAAATTTGTCACTGCACATTATATACTAGTAACAAAATTTTTCATGTACCCCATACATTTGTACAAATAAAAAAGGGAAAGAGAAAAAAATATTTGAAGAAATAATAGCTAAAAAATCCCAAATTTGGTAGAAAATATTAATTTACTAATTCAAGATGCTCAACCAATCTCAAGTGTGAGAACATACAAACCACTTTAGTCATATTTCTGACAGTGAAGAGAAAATATTGAAATAGCAAGAGAAAAATGACACATTATATAGAATGGAAAAATGATACAATTAATGACAACATTCTCACCAGAAAATCTGAAAGACAAAGACATTGCAAATGACATATTGGCCGGGCTTGGTGGCTCAGCCTGTAATCCCAGTGCTTCGTGAGGCCGAGGTGAGTGGATTGCCTGAGCCTACAGATTCAAGACTCGCCAGGGCATCTTGGCAAGACCTCATCTCTACAACAAACTTAAAAAAGTCAGCTGGGCATGGTAGCGTGTGCCTGTAATTCTGGCTACTTGGAAGGCTGAGGCAGAAGGATCGCCGGAGCCCACCAGGTCGAGGCTGCAGGGTCGAGGCTGTGGTGACCGGGAGCATGCCTCTATACTCAGGTCTGAGCGACGGAGTGAGACTCCAACTCAAAAAAAGAAAAAAAAAAAGAAAATGACATATTGAAAGATGAAAGACAAAAATGTCCTGATGACTAGTAATATTATATCCAGCAAAAGTGCACGTCAGTAATTTTTTAAAATGTAGATTTTTTCAAATAAATATAATTGTAGATAATGTGGTTAGCAAACCTGTGCTGTAAGAAATATTAAGAGAAGTCCTTCAGACTGAAAAAAATGAAACTTGGCTATACAAGAAAGAATGAAGAGCACTGAAATAGCAATCATTGGTTAAAGACAAAAGATTATACAAATACTTTTTTATTTTTTAATAATAGCATATGCATGGGTAAAAATTATGATAATGTGTTGGTAGACTTACATAAATGCAATTAAATCATTGCAAATTTTCTTAACTGAAAATAATTCAATGTTTAGTTTAAGTAGATTGTGCTAAAATACATGCTGCAATCCCTAGACCAACAACTAAAATAATAGTGCAAGAAAAATAGTTCTAGAGTCAATAGTTATACCCAGATTATACTTGTGTCCACACACATCTTGCTCATCTTATTTATATATTTATTTATTTTTAATAGATACAAGGTCTCACTATGTTGGTCAGGTTTGTCTCCAACTTCTGGCCTCAAGCAATCCTCCTACCTAGGCCTCCCAAAGTGTTAAGATTACAGGCGTGAACCATCATGCCTAGCCTTACTCATCTTTTAGATCTTCCTAACCAATGCAGGGCACCACAAATAGTATGGTAATTAAGGGAGAGTCTACTTGTCACTGTGTCTCCAACTGGCTGTGCTTTCCTTGTTTCTTCCTTCCTTTCTTTCTTTCTTTATTTCTTTTTCTTTCCTTTCCTTCCTTCCTTCCTTCCTTCCTTCCTTCCTTCCTTCTTTCTTTCTTTCTTTTTCTTTCTTTCTCTCTGTCTTTCTTGTTATTTATTTATTTATTTATTTATTTATTTTAAAGATGTGGGTACAATTCAGAGTTAGGTATGCAAATGTTGATTATGCAGGTACCCTTGTTGATGAGGTGTGCCCTTCCCTCCTCTAACAGTTTCTCTCAACTGCCAATCCCTTTCTTATAGCATTATGATAATTGTTTAAGCTCCACTTATGAGTGAGAACATATGATACTCTCTTCTTTGTTCTTGTGATAGATCACTGAGTATGATCAACTCTAAATCCATCCTAGGTGCTGCTGTGAAGTTCATATGTTTGTCCTTCCTTTTGGCTGCATAATATTCCATTGTGTATATGTACCATGTTTTTTTTAATACAGTTCAGTTTTTATGGACAGCATGGTTGGTTCCATGTTTTTGCTGTTGTGATCTTCTTTCTTAATTTTTTTTTGAGACAAGCTCTCACTCTTTTGACTAGGCTGGAATGTGGTGGTGTGATCATGACTCACTGTAGCTTCAAACTCCTGGGCTCAAACAGTACTCCTACTTCAGCCTCTGAAAGTGTTGAGGTTACAGGTGTGAGCCACTACACCTAGCCTTTTATTTTTTTGAGTTGGAGTCTCACTCTGTCACCCAGGCTGGAGGGCAGTGGCATGCTCCTGGCCACTGCCGCCTCAACATGCTGGGCTTCAGCGATCCTTCCGCCTCAGGCTTCCAAGTAGCTGGAACTACAGGCGTGTGCTCCCATGTCCAGCTAATCTATCCAAACTTTTTTTTGAGTCAGAGTCTCACTATGTCACCCAGGCTGGAGGGCAGTGGCATGCTCCTGGCAACCTCAGCGATCCTTCTGCCTCAGCCTTCCAAGTAGCCACAACTATAGGCGCACGCAACCACCCCTGGCTAGTTTTTGATTTATTGTAGAGATAATGTCCTGCCAAGTTGCCCGGGTGGGTCTCAAACCCACGGGCTCAGGCAATCCACTCACCTTGGCCTCCTAAAGTGCTGGCATTACAGGCTGAGCCACCAAGCCCGGCCTAGTCTATTTTGTATGCTTTAATTTTCTTATCTGAAAATCATAAATAATAATAATCTTTGAATGTGTGTTAAATTCGTATAATGAAGTTAGTCAATATCTGGTTGAATGCATTTTCAAAATTGCCTTGATCACTTTATTAAATCAGTTCATAAATAAGGATGTATATTGGAGGTGTAGATATTTACACCATTTCTATATTAGAGAAATGTGTACTTTGAGTGATGAGTCAGAGAAAGTAATTAACCTCTGTGGACTTTTGGGACAATTTGAGATTTCAGGACAATCTGCTAGTGGAACGTAGAAGAGAAATCTGGGTGCATATATTGCAGCATTGTGGGGAAAAGAAAGAGGATGGAAATAAAAAGTAAAACTTTTTTTAAAAAAAGAGATTGATGATGGCCATTCTTAGTGGGGTTAGGTGATATCTCAATTTGGGTTTGATTTGCATTTCTCTGGTGATGAGTGAACATTTTTTCATTTGTCTGTTGGCTGCCCATGTATCCTTTTGAGAAGGGTCTATTCATGTTTTTTGCCCACTTTTAAATGGGGCTGCTTTTTTTTCTTTCAGCTCACTTGAGTTCCCTGTAGATCCTAGATGTTAGGCCTTTGTCAGATATACAGTTGGCAAATATTTTTTCCCATTTTGTGAGCTGTCTCCCTGCTCTCTTGATGGTTTCTTTTGCTTTGCAGAAGCTTGTCAGTAAGATTTTCCTGGAAAAAGTATAGTAGACAAGTGAGAATATAGAAAAAACTGACCTTGAGAGAGTCAGGGTATTCTGTAGAATGTCTTTGAAACCAGGCACATATGTGATATAGTCACATCAAGCTCTTGAGGCAACAGTAAGGAAAAGGTGAATTCCTGGGTTAATTTTAAGTTATACATCTTATTGTACTCATTTAAAAGCATACATCCTGAGTTCTGTAATCTTGGACAGGTCACTTCAAGTCTATCAGGCTCATTTTCCTCTTCTATAAAATGTAACTATAACACTATCTCAAAAGGTTATTTTACTTTTTAGAAGAGAGCGCCACGTGAAAATAATTAATTTAGAACATAATAGTATACTTATTGTTTAAGTCATGATCCCAGTATCACTTTACTCACATTCTTTCTTCTGTTTTCTCCCAAAGGATATTCCCAACTGACAAGAAGAGCAATTAGATATGCTTCTTGAAACAGCACTCATTGGGACTGTGGCATCCTCAGAGAGAGAGAAGCTATTTGGATGGAAGCAGGTATGATTCACCACTTGGGGCTAGGAGTGTGAAAGGAGGTTTCTTGGTATCACTGAGGGACATCATTCTGCTCAGAAAAGGAGATTCTGCGATGCGCTGTAGGTGTTTCTCCTGCAGGCTAGCCAGTTGGGAGGCGGTCTAGTGCATGGGTATAGAAAAACAGGACTTATTCTCACTGCAAGCTTCTTTGGGTTGAGGGGAGAATTCTCCCATGCTGTATTTCTCTTATGCTTTGGTTCAGAGCAGAATTTTGGGAGGCAGCAGTGCCTGCTGGTTGAGCTTCGAGCTGAGGGATACTTGCTGCAAAACCTACCCTGAGCCCTGATGATTCCTTTGGTGTTCAGCATAGACTCATGTGTAAAAGGAGCCTGCCCTACTCAGCCCAAGGAATTTGGAAAGGGTAAAATGACTTGGAAGAGAGTCATCATTATATGGTGAAATCAAGTTAGACTAGAACTTACCACATTTGTTCTCTAGTCCTCGTTCTGTGTGACTTCAAAAAAGTCATTTCACCTCACCTGGCCTTTGTTACCTGATCTATAAAATAATATCTGTCAAGCCCCTCTACCTTAACCCAAAATTCTAATAGGCAAGATGTATGTGTCCATATGTGTAGTCTTATGTGGCAGTGTATGTTCAAAGTCAGTATAAACATATATGTAGTGTATGTATCTACAAACTTGTGTGCTATTCATGTTTGCAGTGTATGTGCATGTCTGATATATCTGTGCATATGGTTATTTATAGTAAATATGCAACGGATGGTTTTGAATGTATAATGTGCATAATTATGTGCTCATATACACATAGTACATATATGTTTGTGTGAAAGTGTGTGCACGTGAATGTGTGTGAGCATTGTGTAAGTGTATATGCACATGAATGCATGTGAAAATGGAGCCATGCATTTGTGTCTACTGTGATGAATATCCTTCAGAAGTTTAACTGCAGTCTAAATCAGAATTTCTTTTTCAAGTTACAACAAGCACAAGACAAATCCTTCTCATCCAGACTTTTAAAGAAGCTAAGCATTTTCTGGCAAGGTGGAAGAAATCAGCAAAACTAACAGAGATGTCACTCAGAATGGGGCAGGTCAATGTGACCTCCTGGAGAGGTTTTGTCTTCTGGGGCTTCACCAGTTTTGGATTCTGCAACTCCTGCTCTTTGCTTTGTTCCTGTGTCTGTATCTTGTCACCCTGACCAGCCATGTCTTTATTATTGTCATCATCAGGCTGGATAGCCACCTGCACAAGCCCATGTACCTCTTCCTTTCCTTTCTATCTTTCTCAGAAACCTGCTACACTTTGGGCATCCTCCCCAGGATGCTCTCTGGCCTGGCTCTTGGGGTTCAGACTATCTCTTACATGGGCTGTGCTGCCCAGATGTTCTTTTCTGGTTCATGGGCCGGTGCCAACTGTTTCCTTCTGTCTGTAATGGGCTTTGACAGGTGTGGCCATCTGTACTCCACTGAACTATGCAAGTCACCTGAATCCTACCCTCTGTTCCCAGCTGGTTGGTATCTCCTTCTTGAGTGGATACCTCTTTGGGCTGGGAATGACACTAGTTATTTTCTCCCTCTCTTTCTGAAGCTCCCATGAAATTCAACACTTTTTTGGTGACACCCCACCACTGCTGAGCCTAGCCTGTGGGGATACAGGCCTCAGTGAGCTGGGAATTCTCATTCTCAGTCTGCTGGTCCTCCTGGGCTCCTTTTTCATCATTACCATCTCCTATGCCTACATCCTGGCAGCAATCCTGATGATATCCTCTGCTGAGGGGCAGAAGGCAGCCTTCTCCACCTGTGACTCACACCTCACCATGGTCATTATTCACTATGGCTGTGCCTCCTTCATGTACTTAAGGCCCAAATCCAGCTACTCCCTTGAGCTGGATCAGCTTATTGCTGTCACCTATACTGTGGTGACACCTCTCCTTAACCCTATTATTTATAGTCTAAGGAATTGGACTGTGCAGACAGCTCTGAGAAATGCTTTTTGTGGGCACTTGTTGGGTAAAGGATGAAGGCTAGCTAGAGAGGAACACTCTCTTCTGCACAGGCTGTGCGTAGATCAGGAACCCAGGCTAACTGACCAGATATTCAGGGCCTCAGGACAAAGCTACTTTAGCCCCAGTCTCCTGAAAAGGCCCCACTTTGCCTCCTGCCTTTCCCCAGGCTGTTTGGAAATGAAAAGGCAAGGCTTCCTTCTCTGCTCACTGTACACAATTCAACAATGAGCTCAAAACATGGATTTTCACTTTTAGTCTCAGATGCCACTTTTAGTTACTGAAAACCATGAAGAATGAAGTTTATGGCTGTGCACGGTGGCTCGTGCCTCTCATCTCAGCACTTTGGGAGGCTGAGGGGAAAGGATTGCCTCAGCCTAGGAGTTCTGGACCAGCCTGGGGAATATGGCCAGACCTTGTCCCTACAATAAGTCAAAAAATTAGCTGGGCATCCACCTGTAGTCCCTGTGGCTCATCAGAAGGCGGGGGCAGAAGGATCACCTGGGCCCAGCTGATTGACATTATGACAGCCGTGACCATGCCACTGCACTCCAGCCTTAGCCACAGAGTAAGACCCCAACTCAACAGAGAAAAAAAAAGAATTAAGTGTCTTAATTAAGATTATTCCAATTGTTTTTTCACTAAGCTGAAAAAAATGAAGTTTGATTAGCTCAAGTTCAAGGTGGGCCTGGCAGGAGCTCATCAGGTATACTGTGGAGAGTTCTAAAATCATTATATAATTAGACTCTTTGACCTGTAATGTTTCTCCAAGATATGAAATTAAGTGAATCTCAACTTGGTGGGTTAGTTTAATGCCTTATAAAATGAACAGGCAAGTTATTCTCTTTTTTCTTTCTCTTCCTGAGTGTCTTTTATCCTTTTATATAATTGCCCTTAGTATCTCTGACTGATGATTACTTTGCCTGCCTTGTTTTAATTGACTATTCAAAATGAGTATATTCTATTTCAGAAAATATATTTTCTTTCTATTTTCCTTGATAATTGCTGGTGTTCTCTGACTGTCTCATAATCTTGTGTGTCATAGACTCTTCTCACTTGGTCACTCTTCAACCTAGATAACATCCTTTGAATAGCTCTTGTATTTCACAATGTGACATACATGGTGCCAGCCATTCTTAGGGATTAAAAAAAGTACAAGAACCTCATACAGGATGACAGTGCAATGAACTTACAAGGCTGTAAGGTAGGAGTTTGAATGCAAACTCTTCAACTTTGTAACTGTGCAACTCTCAAGTTATTTAACCATCTTCACCTTCCAAATTCTCTGTAAAATGGTTGCAACTTCATAGTTTTGTGTTGGGGACTAAACAGCACAGTATTTTATGTTGGTAATTATGTATATGAAGAATTTAGTACAGCATATGGAACATTGTGATCTTTTAATAAATGTCAGTTGCTACTATTAAAATGTGTGCAGGAAAGAAATATTGACTTTTTTAGAGAGTTTACGCTAGATGGAGGATAAGAGAAAGCTTCAAGTCTTAAGTAGCATTTGAACTTGTTCCTAAAGGATGAGTTAGTTTTGCATGCACTGACTGGTGAGAAAGGACATTTTTTTTATTTTAGAAATGTGGAGTACTAATTCAGGGTTAGGTACACATGTGGTCATCGTACTGGTAAAGTGTGGGCACCCACTACTAAGAAAGGACATACGTAGAAGAGAGAACAGAATAACAAAATATTCAGTGGTAAAACCTATTGCAGAATGTGTGAGTTGTCTAGAGAGGTTGGAAATGCCTCACAAATTATGCTGAGAAGTGAACTTGGGTTAAGGTTTGTTTTAGTATTATTCACCAAATAGTTACAATTCCTTACTAAATTATGCACGCTGATTCCATTTTACTACTTTTTGCTTGAGTACATAAGTAGTGATTTCAGAGAGAACTGCAAGCAGTTCTGACAGTTTCACCTTGAGGCATTTTAATTGCTTCTTCAGATACATATTGTTTTTCTAGCCTTTATAACCCAATATCTTTTATAAGATAATGCTAATTGTACTTTGTATTAAAGAGAGCTTTTTACCCATCATATGCCTAATAATCTGATTTAAGTCTTGAAAATTGTTAGCAGGGTTGAGGTTGGGGGTGGGGGAGAAGGGAACCACATCTCCTTTGCTTGTGATTCTTTTCTTTTTTTCTACAACATAAGTTTTTATTGATGGCATTTATCCCATGGTTTAACATGTTAATTATACTGTAATAAACATGGCTTTAATATTAAACTTTTCCTTATTATCCAAAGTCGTCACAGTCTATTTCAGTAAATATAAAAATATATGCTTGATACTTTGTTCAATACTGGTTTATGGTCCAAGCAAAACTGAATCAGAAAAGTCAATAAATTCAACTTTAAGAATCCCCAATTTTTAAAAAAGATTTCCAAATGGATTTAGGCAACTTTGAATAATGGGATTTACATAATAAAAACTGAGACAAGACTAAACAAACAAAAAAATTTCTAACACAAAACTTCAAATTTCAAGTTCACAGATTTTATGTTATGCAAAAAAGTACAGAAACAAAATTGTATTTACATAAGTTTCATAATAAAATAATGAAAAAGGCAAAACAGATGATAGAAGAATGAAAATATAGAAATAGCATATAATTATTAAATGGAGAATGAACTAGATATAGCAAGTCCTTAGCACGGACCATTCTTTAATCAGACTTCCTGTATCAAAAGATTTTAGTGCATGACTTCACATATACACTAGCACAAACATGGCATAGAACTCATTCATTTCAACATCCTCTAATCTATACAGAATTCTAATCTATACAGAATTCCTCAGATAAAATGACAATTCCAATGTGTCCATAAATTCTTATCAATGCACATAGTGGCGCAAAGAGGTTCTGTACAAAGTTATTCTCTGTGTGAGCTCTAGCTTGGGTATAATGAGACTATGTCAAATTAGTGAATAATCTGCTGGATCATAAAATATTTTTGCTGAAGAATCAGTCCCCAGTCCGACTTTTATTTTTCAAAAAAGGGTGGGTGAGGTACGGATGCGGCTTCTATAAAGAAAAAAAAAGGAGGAAAGTTTCCAAATTAAATAAGTCCATAGGTACATCTGACTTCAGATAACCACAGCACACAGTCCAGTTCAGTCTGAAAATGACACTAGCTGTTGTTAAAACTGTGTGCTAACACCAATCTGCCTTTATTTCTGGCGTCTAATGGCAGTCCTTATCTTGCGACCAGAAACTGAAGTTCCAGAAGAAGAGAACTTATTTTTCCTATTTGACCTTACTGTGAATGCTGCTGAAGTCCAGTTAAATGGAAAGACTCCTGAGCCAGAAGGTGGGGCTGAGGCTGCAGGTGTGCTAGCATTTGTACCAAATATGAGCACTCTTGATGGATTATTGTTTGTGAAGTTGAAATTTGTAGTGCTGCTGCCACAGTGGAAAGCTGGACTGGAATTAGGAGCTGTTCCAGCGCCAAATGCAGACAGACTAGGTTGCTGACCAAACACAGGAAGCTGACTATTGCTTAACACTGTCCTAAAAGTAGGTGGTGCCAGCTGAGAACCAGCAGAAAATAATGCTGTGGACGGTGTAGATCCAAATGCAGACAGACTAGGTTGCTGACCAAACACAGGAAGCTGACTATGGCTTAACTCTGTCCCAAAAGTAGGTGGTGCTGGCTGAGAACCAGCAGAAAATAATGCTGTGGACGGTGTAGATCCAAATGCAGACAGACTAGGTTGCTGACCAAACACAGGAAGCTGACTATGGCTTAACTCTGTCCCAAAAGTAGGTGGTGCTGGCTGAGAACCAGCAGAAAATAATGCTGTGGACGGTGTAGATTCAAATGCAGACAGACTAGGTTGCTGACCAAACACAGGAAGCTGACTATGGCTTAACACTGTCCCAAAAGTAGGTGGTGCCGGCTGAGAACCTGCAGAAAGTAATGCTGTGAATGGTGTAGATCCAAAGCCTGAGGGATTAGGCTGGCTGGCACCTTGATTTTGTCCAAATGTTAGCATCTGATTAGCACCAAATGCTGGACTGGCAGATGGTGCTGAAGGTCCAGTTCCAAACGTAAAGGAGGATCCTGTAGAGCTAGATGTGGCTGTTGGTCCTAAGTTGAAACCATAGGCTGCAGTATTATTGCTGCTGGTTCCTGAACCAAAGACAAATGGCGTGGCAGCTGTAGCTGTGCTAGATGTGGTTGTTGGCTTGCTAACTTGAGAAAATAGCAAAGACTGAGATGTACTGGATTCAGCAGTGTTACCAAAGGCAGAGTTGCTCACAGGATTGATGGCCTATCCAAACAGAAAGGCAGCCACGGGTGGATTGGAGAAAGAGAAAGAACTACCAAACACACCACCACCAGCAGAAGTCACTGGTGTACTTGAACTAGAAGAAGTGTTCAAGAAACTAAAAACTGGCTTTGCTGCACCTTGATCAGCTGTAGTATTGGTTAGAGCTCCAAAAGCAAAAGTTACTGGCTATTCAGTTTCCATCTCAGATGTTTCTGCCATTACTGGCTGTTCAATTTCCATCTCAGATGTTTCTGCCATACCAAAACTAAATGTGGGCTGTGAAGAACTCTCATCTGTGGTTTGCTCTGAATTCCCAAAGGAAAACACTTGTTCACTGCGGGGGGCCAGCCCCTGCAAATTTTGGGGAGTCCCTTGGAAGATGCGGTGGTGTCGGTGAATCTGTAGGGATAGATATTAAAAGAAGGCGAAAGAAAGGAAGTGGACAACTGTTCAGTGAAATGAGCAGAAGCCATTTATTGAAAGTTACAGCAGGTATTTATCCCCAAATTTTAGACAGGCAGTCTCACAAGTCTTTCACGTGAACACAAAGCCAGGTGTGGGGGGGGCATCCCCTACCCACTAGATGCTTAGATGTGAGGAAGAACAAACCCCAAGATTGTCTCATTGTTCCCTTTGCTAGTTAATGTTCTTCAAAAGCAGTGTAACAATCCTTACTAGTCTAATGATGTTCTGATAATCAATAACTTCTAAAGCTCACTCAATACCCATGACAACTAAATTAAACTCTACCACTTATACAATGCTGCAGAAGCTCTTAATTATAGCTTAAGCCAATTTCCTAAAGAATGTGGCCCAGTCCAAAGATCACACTGGGCCCTACAGGATGTGGCCCAGTCCAAGGTCCACGGTGGGCCACCTTTTGGAACAATAGACGACAATCTCTTAACAAAATGGCTATTCCAAAGTCTTATATGTTTATCCTAATTTCTATGAAAGTTTTCCAATTCTTAATTCTAATATATAAAGTTGATTAGCAGCAGCAAAGCTTCTAAAACCTAAATGTAAATTGTAAATGTACTAAGGCAAAAACTTCGATAGTAGAAAGTGGAGACAATGAAAATTCTTAAAGTTAACTATATTCTTATTAAACCTAAAAATATTCTGATTGATTATGTATGAACTAACATGATTCGTAGCATGCCCTATTCTACAATACCTTCTATGAATAAAATAAATTCAATTTCTATAAAAGGTAGAAAAGAGACCTTACACTAACTGTAGCTAAAGCCGGCCCAAAAGAATACAGCCCAGTCCAAAGTACATGCTGGGCTCTCAGGAATGTGGCCCAGCCCAAACTCTGTGCTGGGCCACTCTCGAAAATCATCTTCACCATTGAAAAGCTGCAAACAGCTCTCCCTAAGTATATACTAATTCTATAAATATTCTTTTAAATCTTATAAAGAAGCTTGTACCGTATAAAAGGCTCCCAAATGTGACCTGAATTTGAATTATATCTAATACCTAGGCCGAAACCGCAGTTTATGGGAAACAGGAACAATGAGTTTCTAGAGTGAGCCGTGCCTGTCATAGTCACAGAGCCTTCAGCTTAGGCCAGCAGAGTTCCTTTAGGTTATTTGTGCTGCATGGCAAAAGGGGGAGGAAAATGGGGTCTACGGCCTCCGAACACGTCCTAGCGGTCTCGAGGTCCATGACCCTCCCTGATCCCTAATGCTCAGTGGGCCTCCGTGGCCAGCTCCCAACTGTTCACACATTGGTTCTTCGTTGTCAGCTTTCTTCCCCAAAACTAGGGAAGGAGAAGTGACAGGCTCTTGCTGTTTCTCTTCTGTCCTTCCCAAAACAAACATTGAAGCAGATGGCAGAGAAGCAGCTTCCATACTGCCAAACGTGAACCCTCCTTTGGTGGCAGGCATTTCTTCTTTTTTTGTTTCCGATGTCTTACATGAGAAAGAAGCCACTGAAACACTCGTGGTTTCTATGGTTCCAAAGTTGAAACTGCTCTTGTTCTCAGAGGTCACGACGGCATTAGTAGCAACAAGGGTGGGGTTGGTAATACCTGTACCAAAGCTAAAGCCTGAAGGGGAAAATTTAGACAGTTCCTCTTTCTTTTCTTGTTGCCCAAGATTAGACACCCCACATTGAAATGGAGTTAAAGAAACTGGGCTGCCTACACCAGAAGAAAGTCCAAACTTAAAATTATTGTCATTCTCACTGTCTTTTTTAACTTCTTCAGATTTAGAGTCTGATGAAACTCCAATTTTAAAATCTCCTACTGGTTTACAAAATGTAAAGCCTTCACTCATGGGGTTTATAGACCCAGAATCAGATGGCACACCTGTTTTTAATCCTCCCTGATCTACAAATTTAAAACTTCCAGTGCTTGCTGAAGTCTGAGAAGGCCCAGAAGAGGATGATGGGCAACCAAATTTGAAGGACGAGGCGGCTGGGTTTGAAGATGAGGAAGATGTGCAAAAGCCTTTAAACTCAGATTTTGTGCTTGGCTTTGCACTTTCACATGCTACACATTTGGTAGAATCTGCTTTATTCTGCACTAGGCACACTTCACAGTCCCAGCTTCCCTCAGGTTTCTTGAACTTGTCTAATCCTAGACAGCTTCTGGATGACAGAGAGACTGGTACAGTGCTGCCTCTTAAAGTAGGTACTGAA